>NC_080714.1:2806758-2876758 GCF_019097595.1 Hemibagrus wyckioides
TCCATATTTATATCCTCCTGATCATTCCATCTTCTCCTCTTTCCACCCTCTTTATGTGTACATCCACTGATCCTTCCATCTTGTCATTCCTTGATCCTCTTGATTCTCTCTTGATCCTCTTTATCTCTCCTAATCCTTCCTTCTTCTCACCCATCCATCCATCCATCCACTTTATCTTTATATCCTCCTGATCATTCCATCTTCTCATCCCCCCATCCTCTTTATATCTACATCCTACTCAACCCTCTATCCTCTATCTTTATCTTCCAACCTTTTCATCCTTTCATGTTCATGGCCTTACACTTCCACTGCATTTGTGTGTGTGTGTGTGTGTTTACAGCAGCCTTGCTCCAGACAGCTACCCCCCCCCACACACACACACATCAAAGCTGTCTATGTTTCTCATTTCTAATTCGGCTCGCTGCAGACAGATGAGCGGGAAGAGCATGACTCACATCTGGACACACACACACACAAACACACACACACAGACACACACAGACACACACACACACACACAGACACACACACACACAGACACACACAGACACACACACATTATAAATAAACATGTTTACAAGACATATTCAACTCAAATTTTTCGAATGCGTTTATTAACGCTGAAGAGAGAAATAACCTGAACAAGCAAAAATAGAAGAGGATGGAGGGATGAAGAGAATGGACAGATATGAAGAAAAACAAGTAAAGAAGTGTAAATGATGAATCGATGGAGAAATCAGGGATGGATGACAAAAGAAAAGGGATAATGATAAATAAGATAAACAGGCTAGATAGATAGATAGATAGATAGATAGATAGATAGATAGATAGATAGATAGATAGATAGATAGATAGATAGATAGATAGATAGATAAGCTACAGATGGTGGGATGAGGAAGAAAGGAGCGAGCATATGAAAGGAGGAATGAAAAAGATGGAGGGATGAAAAAAGGGAAGGTATGGACAGAGAGATAAAGAAGAAGAAAAGATTGTGTCAATGGAGGAATTGGGAATAAAGAAGAGACAGAATAGATGGAGGGATGAAAAAAAGATGAGAAAGCTACAGATGGTGGGATGAGAAAGAAAGGAATGTATGAAAGGAGGGATGAAAATGATGGAGGGATGAAAAAGAAAGAAGGGAAAGTATGGATAAAAGGACAAAGAAGTGAAGAAGTGTAAATAATGAATGGATGCAAAAATGAGGGATGGATGACAAAAGAAAAAGGGATAATTATGAATAAGATAAACAGGATAGATAGATAGATAGATAGATAGATAGATAGATAGATAGATAGATAGATAGATAGATAGATAGATAGATAGATAGACAGACAGACAGACAGACAGACAGACAGACAGACAGATAGATAGATAGATAGATAGATAGATAGATAGATAGATAGATAGATAGATGAGGAAGCTACAGATAATGGAACGGATGAAGAAATGGAATGGATGGAGGGATAAAGAAGATGGAGGAATGTGGAGGAGAGACAGTATGGAAGGAGGAGGGGTTTCATCCAACGAAGACTGTTTTTTCTAAATTGCTTTCTCTTTAACTGATTGGTTGGCTTTATAAAATATGCATAAAACACACACACACACACACACACACACACACACATACACACACACATACACACGTGCACACACACACACACACACACACACACACAGATAGATCCAGCTGTGGCGACGTGCATGTAAGAGAGACATAAAGAGGAAACACCTCCTGAGGATTAGTGGATACATTTGCAGCATGTCTGTATGTGTGTGTGTGTGCGCGTCTGTGTGTGTGTGTGCGTGTGTGTGTGTGTGTGTGTGTGCTTTTGCGTGTGTGTGTGTGCGCGTCTGTGTGTGTGTGTGTGTGTGTGTGTGTGCGTTTGCGTGTGTGTGTGTGCGCGTTTGTGTGTGTGTGTGCGTGTGTGTGCGCGTCTGTGTGTGTGTGTGCGTGTGTGTGTGTGTGTGTGTGCTTTTGCGTGTGTGTGTGTGCGCGTCTGTGTGTGTGTGTGTGCGTTTGCGTGTGTGTGTGTGCGCGTTTGTGTGTGTGTGTGTGTGTGTGTGTGTGGGCGCATGTATGTATATGTGGATGTGGGCCGACCGATAGCCAAGTTGCCATGGTGATGGCTCAGGCACATGAAGCATGCTGCGGGATGAGAGAGAGGTGTGACATACGACCTGTCACTCCCACCATCCTCCTGAGAGAGAGGGAGAGAGAGAGAGAGAGAGAGAGAGAGAGAAGCAGAGAGAAAGACAGAGAGAGAGAGAGAGAGAGAGAGAGAGAGGAGGATAGACAGACATGCAGACAGAGACACAAACAGAGACAGAGAGACAGACAGAGACAGACAGGCAAGCAGACAGTGACACACACAGACAGTGAGAGACAGACAGCCATAGGCAGACAGTGAATAGCTCTGTAGGGGAGACACACACACACACACATACTCCTTTACAAAACCCAGACTAGTCATCAGTCTTGGCTTATGAATGGTGTGGGAGGCTTTTTTCCATTCACACACACACACACACACACACTGATTAAACCATCAGGTTGAGATAATGATCGATTTGTCCTTCACTAACACTCGACCCGACATTATACTCCACATAGAACATTCGTCTCTGTCTCTCTTTCAGTATGTGTGTGTGTGTGTGTGTGTCCCTTTATCTCCAGATGAAACAAGTCCTTCATGCCTGTATATCTGTAGCTTTTGGTGTAAACAGAGACAGCCATGTTGCTTTGTAGCAACACACACACACACACGAATGAAATGAATGAAGTGTGTGTGTGTGTGTGTGTGTTCCTCTGACCCTTTCAGAAAGATCTCACTAAAAGGCAAAACAGACAGTCTTCTGAATATAACGACTCCTCTGTATCATTTAAAGCTTCATAGCTAATGTAGCTAACAAGTAATGAAAGCGTATGGCTACCAGATTAGGACGCATCATTCCTCTGCTACTTCCTGTCGAGGAAGGTGACGGGAAAACGTCCACGCACTGATTTATAATTTGTAGTGGTGGGAATTCCGATTCTTTTCAGTGAGTCAAATGATTTGACTCGTCTCAACGGTAAGAGTCAACTGCCCTTTTTCTGTCTAAATCTTACAATTAGTGTCTAACGGACACTAAACCCCTAGTGGTCTGTTTTCTGTGCGAAAGTCAGCTCTTCATTTTCATGTAAAAGAACTGATTCAAAGAGTCGACTCTCTCGAAAAACGACACACCAGTAGTATTTCGCGTACTGATGGAAGAGCTAGGAAAAATAAAACACAGAGTTACTGTTATCACCATGGAGACGAGTATGTTCCTGTAACATCTCACCTGAAGCGTGTTATTTATCTTATAGCACAGCAATTTACCTACAGTTAGAATTCATAAACGTGCGACATGTCATAATGTTAATCACTTTACAGCAACTATAAACACTCGCTCCATCACCTGGACTTCTCTAAGCACCAGAAAATCAGATTTCCATGAGAGAAGAGACGCCACGTGATTGCGTGAGGAGTGTGTGTGATCACGTGAAAAACATGTGAAGGTGCACTTCAGCATGAAGGAAACGTGATGAATAGAACTGCATGCTCTAAAAAAAATCATATATTACCCAAATTGTGAAAAAAAGAAAAGAAACAAACAAACAAAAACGTGAAAGTTTAAAAAAAAAAAACACGTGAAGAATATTTGCACAATTTAAAACCATGAAATAATTTTTTTCAAATTCCTCTCAAAAAATGAAACCTCACCTTCACACTTCACCTTCTGAATGCTTTTTGTTCTACAAAACTCAGTTTGTATTTTCAGCCAATCAGAATGCTTGGTTCTACTTTCCACCAATCAGAACGCTTGTTTTGGATTTTCAGCCATTCCGAACGATCGCGTCTGCTTTCAGCCAATCAGAATGATCGTTTCTGCTTTCAGCCAATCAGAACACTCAGGTTGGATTTTCAGAACACCCGGTTATGCTTTCGGACAATCTGAAGGTTCGGTTCTGCTTTCAACCAATCAGAACGCTCTGTTCTTCTTTCAGCCAATCAGAACACTCAGTTTGGCCTTTGAAAAAATCTGAATTCTCAGCTCTGCTTTCAGCCAATCAGAACACTCTGTTCTGCTTCTAATCAATCAGAACACTCAGTTTAGACTTTTAGCCAATCAAAACACTCGGTTCTGGCCAATCAGAACATTCAGATAGATAGATAGATACTTTATTCAATCCAAAGGGAAATTTACAGCTGTAAATCAGAATGCTTGAGTTGGACTTTCAGCCAATCAGAATGCTCGTTTTTGCTTTCAGCCAAACAGAGCACTGAGTCTGGACTTTCACTCAGTGATGGCTGATGTGGAGTTAGGTTTTGGAAAAAGAATCTGACGTGTTGGGGTCAGTAACTGATGAAATAAACAGTGTGTAGTGGAGGAGTCGGACTGAATCGGCAAAACCGGTCAATAATTCATTAACGCTAATCAACAGCGCGGTCTGAGCCGCGGGTTAAAGCTGCCAGTGTGTGCATTATTCAGCTGCTGTACTTTTCCATCTCACACACTGCAGAGACGGATGTATCGATCCTACACACACACACACCTGATGATGCATTCCTGAGAAAATAAAATAAAAAACGAGCTAAATGTAGATTTACAGCTGCACTAATGTCAGAGCTGCTGTTACAGACAATAAATCAACACCTTCTGACCAATCAGAATCCAGAACTGACCAATCTTAAACCGGATGGCCATTACATGCTTTCACTAGGCCTCTGCTCTGTGTGTGTGTGTCTGACCATAATAACATTTCCAAGAGCCAAAGGCGGTCAGCTGCATATTAACTAGGTCAGTGTTACACAATGATTGGAGCTGTGTGTGTGTGTGTGTGTGTGTGTCACTCTCTCTCCCACTGTCACAATCCCATAATCCCTCTCTAGCTCAGAAACAGGAAGTGTTTCTCCCCCCTCTGGCTGCTTATTCATCTACGAAACGTCCTAGCATGGTGCTAAAAGGCTAGAGGAAATTAATCTTATAAATCTAGCACACAGCTAACCGGCTAATTGCTATTCATCTTCTGCTAGCATGTCACTAATAGCTTCAAATCCTTAGCAGGTTATTCATGGCTTCCTGTAGCATATAGCTAATCAGATTCCCCTATAGGTGAAATGTTCTCCTAATAGCACACTGCTAACTAAGAGCACTGAATCTTTAGCATAATTTTCATATTAATGATGGATTAGCTGACCTGCTGTTAGCTAGCGGTGCGTTCGAACACACTCCCTGTTTATGTGGGTGCTGTCAGGCAACCAAACCAAATATGTGAGGCTACTTAGCATAGTGGGACAAAATGGTAGATATGATCAATGTTTTCCTCAGAAGTTTGGCTAAAATATTAGCATTGTTGTCAAGAACGGTCACCGATCGCTAAGTGAAACGTTACAGTGCTAGTTAGCTAGATTACTGAAGAACATAGCTATCTAAAAAAATCAGCTAAGAAATGAAATATTTTGGATATACTGTATTATTTCACAAGCTAAACTCTGCCTACATAACCTAGCTAGCCAGCTAGTGACAATTATCGCTAGCTGAAGCTGATGAAAGAACGAATGAACGTATAAACGAATGAAGGAATGAACAGCACAAAGAGTTTTTTTTCTCTTTTTGTGTATAAATATGAGAAGCGACGGATTTTCCTCCCACACGTCAGGATTGGTTTCCGAGGAACAAATCTATCTGATACAGAATGAAAAGCAGACTCCTACACACACCTACACCCAGTGTACACACACACACACACACACTGAATATATCCATACAGTCCCCCCTAAAGCGGCTCAGACTCGACAAACCACTGATCGTTACACAGAATGCCTCTCACCTGTCACATCCCAGGCCGACGGCGCCGTGGGAGTCGCAGCCGCAGGGCAGGCAGCCCACGGTTCCGTTGCTGAAGTGATCTTCCTCACACTCCTCACACTGGAGCCCAGTGTATCCCGCCATACACACACACTGACCCGTGTCACGGTCACACTCGTCCGGGTCCAACACTCCCTCCGTACTGCAGTTACACACCAGCTCTGTGTGTGTGTGTGTGTGTGTGTGTGAGAGAGAGAGAGATAGAGAGAAAGAACAGAAAATGATTAAAAATACAGAAACATGATGTTTTTTAAATAAATATATATTGTTTTACAATAATAATAATGTAAGGTGAAAAAAATGAAATATTATTATTAATAATAATAATAATAATAATAATAATAATAATAATAATAATAATAATAGGCAATATAAAACACATCATATATTAATGTATTGAATTTTAATTGTAATTTATTTATTTACATGTTTTTTTGGTTTTTAACATTATTTAAATCTGAATTTCAAATGCATAAATATGCTAGATTTTTACTCCAATCTTTGTAAAAAAAACTGTAAAACAAAATGCTTAAATGTAATTAATCAATTAATTAATAATGCATGGATAAATAATTTAAGTAATAATAATAATAAAAATAAATGAATAAATATTTAAAAAATATTTTTTTACAAATTAAAATAAATAAATAAATAAGTATTGTTATTGAAATTTGATTTAAAAAATTATTTTACTAATTTTACCCCAAAATAGTCTCTTTTTTATTTACAGACAGTTTTGGTTCTTTCTAGAAATAAAGTCTTTGAATAAGAATTTCAATTCTAATTTTTTAAATCTATTTTTAAAAAATCTATTCTAAAAAGCAAAATGATCTACGAATAAATTAACAAATAAAACAAGATTTTAAACATATATTCATTAAAAATCTATTAAATCAAACAGGATTAATGACTATTAGCATTAAATCATTTTACTTTTTTTTTTTTTATGTTTGCTAACATCATTTACAATTCCATTGTTCGATTTTTGGAATTGGGTTAATTGCCTAATTATGTATATAAAAAAACTGACTCAATTTTGTGTATAATAAATGCGATAATCAGAACATTTTAAATTGTTAAAAAAATCGCAAGTGAGAACAAAAAATAAATAAATAAATGCAGCTGGATCACTGTTCTACATTCTCAATCAGAGCAGCACGTTTCCCATAATGCACTTCACCCTGTGATAGGATGTGGCATGAAAGGGCACCTGCTGAACAAAACATCATTTGTATGCGCCGCTGCACACACACACACACACACACACACACACATATATACAGACGGAGATCGCCTGTATAAACACCTCCGGGTTCTAAGGGGGGTCATGGAGAGCCCGGTTAAGCCTCTTACAGCTCTCCGTCTGATGGCTCTCACACACACACACACACACACACACACAGGTCTGTGTAAATGAGGAACGGTTCAGGGATTCTGTCAGAATAACGAGGAGAAGAAGAAACCCTGATAGCATGACGCTGTGGTTTTTGCTCGAACATGTAACTCGAATATAATCGCTAATAGAAGCCAGCAGTCGAGAAAGAAAACATTACATAACCCTCTCAATCCAATTACACCTGAGATAATCATGATCATGTGAGGGTAGATCCCTCAAACACGTTTCCATGGAAACCTATTCAGCCATGTTCACATGACGTTCATTCACAATTAGTTCCCCAGAACCTTCGTGTTTAATTCATTAGTCTTTAATCAAAAAAAACAAAAAAAGGCTTTGATCTGTGAACCGTTTCGTCCGGAAAGGTTAAGTCATGAGACGGATATGATTTATTATATGATCATTTTTTATGATTCTTATTCTATTCTACTGTTGTTTATTTTTATTCTGTTTTTATTTTCATATATTGTATAATGATAATCTATTTTATATTATATTTTGCATTATATTCTAATATTCTTTTTATACTTGATATTCTTTTTATTTTAGATTCGTCTTTTCTTCTAATGTGTTTCTATTTATTGTATTTTATATTCTAGTTTTAATTTTTTTAATTATTTCTTATATTTTTTTATATTCTATTTTTATATTTTTATTTAAATTTTATTTCTTATATTTTTAAATTTCTTAAAGTTTTAAATTTTTTAAATTATTTCTTGAATTTTATATTCTAGTTTTATATTTTTATTTAAATTCTTTCTTGTATTTTTATATTCTAGTTTTAGATTTTTATTTAAATTATTTCTTATATCTCTATATTTTAATTTTATATTTTAATTTTAATTATTTCTTGTATTTTATATTCTAGTTTTACATCTTTATTTAAATTATTTCTTATATTTCTATATTGTAGTTTTAAATTGTTATTTAAATTTTATTTCTTATATTTTATAATCAAGTTTTACATTTTATTTCCATCATAGGACAGTCATCATGTACTGTCTATGATGTGAATTTATTGTAAAACATTACAGAACGTCAAGAAAATTATAACGTATCTGTGTACGACAATTTCATCATCGGACAAAAATCTTAAAATCGTATAATTATGACCTGGTTAAATATCAATATTATGATATGATGAAGTTTTTTTCTAAGAAGAACAAACAGCTGAAGGCAACCTGTAAAGTAACAAAGAGCTGAAGAGCAAAGCTGCTGAAGATAAGAAAAGTAAACTAACGTAAAGTCATAATAAGCTGAAGGTAAGAAGAAAGATGTTAGCTAAGATGCTGAGTAACAAGTAGTTGAAGTGATGAGTAGCTGAAGGTAAGAAGTAACAAGAAAAATCAAACAAGAATTAAAGCAATGAGTGATGAATGAAGTATGAAGCAACTTAAAGTAAGAAATAATAAGTAAAGTCAGATGCATAGGAAGAAGTAAAGTAATGAGTGAAGGAAGAAATAGCTAAAAGTAAAAAAAAGTAAAACAAGAAGGAAGAAATAATAAGTAGAGTAAGTAGTAAAGTCATGTGTAAAGTAAAAAGTAGCTGAAATGATCGAGTAAAAAGTAAAGAAAGTCAAAGTCGAGTAACATGTCCATGAAATTATGATGTAACAAGTGACGTAAGAAATAAAGTGAGAAAATCAAGCAGCTGAAATTCCAACATAAAGTAACACAAGTAACTGAGTGGAAATAAAATATGCACAGGATTTGTCCCGAATACGCAGTGTTTCACTCACCCTTTTCACTCCCCCTTATTCTCATTATCTGTGTGTTTTTACAGACAGAAAATGAACTGATTATTACGATCAAATATTTTGCAGCTTTTTTTTTCGAACAGGCAGGGGCCTTTCTCTGTGGAGTTTGCATGTTCTCCCTGTACCTGCATGGGTTTACTCCAACATCCCAAAAACATGTACATTAGGTTGATTGGTGATTCTGATTGAAATTCGGATTGAAATTGCCCATAGGAGTGAGTGTGTGTGGTTGTCTGTCTATATGTGTGGCCTGGCAACCTGTCCAGGGTGTACCCCTGCCTTTCACCCAATGTGTGCTGGGATAGGCTCCAGCAGATCCCTGTGACCCTAATTAGGAATAAAGCGGTATAGGATGGATGAATGAAGATGGCCTGCTGGCGGTAGATGATAGATGGAGATGTCTGGGACGACCTCACGTCAGATATGTACATTTATCAGGATTATAAATGGGAGTCGGGGGTAAAAAAAAAAAAAAACGTGTAAATGTGTAAGTTCGCAAAAAAAAATGACTGAAATGAGGCGTATGCCCCGCCCACTTTAGCGATACATTCTGTGAATTTCTCTTTTCATTTGTTTATTAGTAGACCAGCAGACGGGAATCTCAGAGCTCATATCTGGGTCAGATTCACTGAGGCGTAAAAATCAAACGTGTGTCACGTGTTCCACTCATGGTCCAGAAACGTGAAAACAACAACAAAGGGTTTACATTAAAGGCAGAGATCTAAGCAAGAACAGACTCCCAGCTCCAGGGAGGGAGAAAAAACACAAAGCAAAACATCAAACCTGTTGTTTGTTTACATTTTTTTAGAATTTTAACACAGTTTCTGCGAATAAAGCAGTGTGAGATTCTATCCAGCTGAGACGGGATGGAGGTGCCATTATTTAGTGTCCAAAGAACTGTTTCTTTTGTCAACACGTCATGTTGACACCTGATACCTGAAACTTGTCACATAAATCATACGGATTTAGCTCCTGATCTTCTCTGTACACTGTTTCCATCTGAATCCTTCTCCAGTGTCCACGGAAAGTTTAGGATGTGACGTCTGGAACATTTCCAGAAGGCGTTAACAAAAGGCGGCTTATACTAGCCCCGTCTTTTGTCTCCGTATTATGACCTCATGCTATAGGAACAACAGCTGCGGTCACGGTCGTGGGGTTTCGTTGAGGGTCCGAGGCCCAACAGGCCCCCCTGGTTGTTTTGGGGTTTGTTTTTTAGAGGGTAAGACAGGTTTGTGAGCAGGTTTGTACCTGGACGTCTGGTCAGGATCAGGTTACTGTGAACAGTGTCACCTGCTTCTGATAAGAACTTTTATTTTTTAATGATGATCAAGCAGTAAAGGAGCAGTTTAGCGACGTGACCGGTTTCCAAGGTGATCATTTTGCTGATATGGGATCGTCTCTTGCAACGTGACGTGAGGTTTCGTCATTTTTTTTTTCTTTTCAGATTTCTGATTTATTTTTTTCCTTGAAAACAATTTCAATCTCTTGGCCTCTCACAGTAAAACCTCTTAATCCTCCAGCACCACATCTTTGTTTAGTTTTCTCTCACAAGCTACGAGGCTAAAGTAGCTAACAAGGAGTGAAAGTTTATCTTCACTGAAAAAAAACCTCAATCGTTGTAAATAATGTAAAAAGAAAACAAGGAATTTTTGTTGTCATCTTTATCTCTCAGGATTTTAGGTAGCAATTCTTCCTTTCGGTGATAAAAAAAGTAGGAATACGGAGTCCGGTTGCTCAAAATGGCCGCCTTCTGTTAGGTTACAGCGGTTAGCTCCATGCTAAAGTGTTGTTTGTGTTTATCAAGTAATTGTGACGCAGTTTGAGGGGAACGTTTTACAGAAAACTTTTCACATGACAAAGATTTGTCTGTTGCCTGTCGCTTTAATAATGTAAAATAAGGAAACTTTAGCTGTCAAAATAAATGATCAACAGTTTTTGAGGTCATCATAAAGACCATAAAGTGTATGAATGTGACTCAAAGACTCCAGAATGCGGATTTAAGCACTGTTACTGCTTTATGACGTGATTTAGATGTGTATTAAGGCTCTATAACACACTGTGTCTATGTTATTGGAACATAATCAATTGTGAGGTGATGTGATGAAGTCTGTTGTATTCTCACTGATCCATGTTTTATCGTTCTATTCCTATGACGGAATTCGTACTCTGTTCTAATCAGCTACAAGCATAAACTCCTCCTCTGTCCTGAAGATGATGGAAATCTTCACGTTACAGCCCTGTGTGTTAAAGCGCTGACACCGGAGACTCCTTCCATCAACGTCAGCTAAAGATAGTACAGAAAACTCGATAATGTTTCGCCAAAGATAAACACTGATATTATCATAGGTGTGCTCAGATATCTCCTGGTGGGTGAGTAAAATATAAACAACCAAAGGACCAAAGGAGTGGACGTCTGGGTTTGTTGTTAAGAGCTAAGAGATCAGACTGTGCTGGACTCTAGAATCAGACACGTCTCGCATTGATTAGATGTCTGCATTTTGGTCTGCAAAGCAGACGGTGATGTGGGGCAATAAAAATAAATTGAAGCCTGATGATGAAAGCCACGGTGGTGAGGACGCGAGGCCTGTCTCTGGGTGTGTAGGACGCTCTCACTGGGGTGGTGTTTGTTTCTTTGAGCTTGAAACGTGTCTACTGAGAAATACACCAATGGTGCCAGCCCAGGGACTGCATAGAATATCACAGAAATACATCTATCATCATGTTGCACCTTGTTAGACCTCAGGATCAGGATCAGAGGGTAATCCGACTCACCTTGGGAATTGTCTGAGGTTGTGATAACCCCTGCGTCCTGAGCTTTATCAGACACCGAGCTCTGGCGTCTTTGTGCCAGCAGACGCTCAGCTCTGGGTTGATGGAGCTCCATCAGGACAGCAGCATCTTCTCGCAAGTGCTCCGGGGATGGGGAGCTGGGGTCGCTGGTGGGAGGCTGGATGGAGCTGGTGGTTTGCGCCTCTGCGGTCAGCACGGTGGGAGCTGGGGTCAGGCCGGTGAAACCGGACTGAGGATTCGCGTCACCTGAGCTGAGGATCTGGCGAGGTTTCCTGACCGCATCGTGCGCGCAGGACCACCCGAGGCACGCGAGCGCGATGAGAGAGAACGCAGGAGACGCCGACATCATCATCATCACCATCATGACCATCTCTCTCTCCCTCTCTCTATCAAACCTTCTCCTCAAACAACAACGCGGCTGCTTTCGGATTCCGTCCTCCAATTTCCATTGGGTTATTTTTTAAAAAAATAAATACACAATTATACGCACTCCAAACTGCGTCCTACTCCATTACATCCAACAAGGACAAAAAAATCCTCCTTTTTTATCTTCAATAGCTATAAATCCAGCGCAAGGTGTTTGTCGACGCATCTTAACCACAGTGTTCAACAGACGAGCAGGCATTCCAGCCAATCACACAACGTTCTGCTGAGAATCTAGCCAATCAGGAAGCAGGGCGGGACCAAAGTCGGTTTAGAATCCTCCCTGCGCTGCAGAATCGGTAATCGTTAGACCAATCAGAGCGGAGAGGACACACACCGCGGTGTGACATTTCTCAGCGATGAGGCATGTGATTGGTCGACACACAGACAGCGTTCTGACTGCTGAAAGACCTAAACGCTATGAACCGGATCGGTTGATAGACATAAAAAATAAAGCGGATTTTGTGCTAAATGTCTGTTTAGAACCTAAGACTAGACTAAAATGCAGTAAGAAATATGAAAAAAACTAAATAAATAAGTCGTCCAAAAACACGTATAGTTCTATTTCAGTGCAATATTTGTCCTTATGTAAGCCAAAATGCTGGTTTCAAAATTATTGGCACCCCTAGAATTAATAAAAGAATGGTCTGACAGTCTGTCCGTCATGTCCAACTCTGCCTGAGGTCATCGCTCAGTGTTTTGTTCACCGCTTCTGTGTTTATTCGGGGTCTGTATCGTCTTCAGGTCATGTCTTAACCTCCTGGCAGAAGCAATCACTTATAGGATCTATATCCTGGTACTGGTTAAGAGCAGGGTGGCTTAGTGGTTAGTAGGTTTGCCTTGAGGGGGTTTTATACCCGCTTCCACCCTGTGTGATCAGAGTTAGTGTGTTCTCTCTCAGGGTACACCGGTTTCCTCCTCCAGTCCAAAGACATGCGTTGTAGGAGCATCTGTAAATGATCTATAGTGAGAATATGTGTGTGTGTGAGTGTGTGTGTGTGTGTTTCCCCTGGGAAAGTCTCCAGGCTCCCTGAGACCCTGTGTAGGATAATGCGCTACAGAAAATGGATAGATCCATTCAATAAATCCAATATTTTTATCTGATCACTAGAAATGATCTTCATCCTGTTAGCTCGAAACACTGTTGTTGTCCAGATCGTGGTGTCCAATAGGACATTGCTCGTGGTGTCTAATAGGACATCACACTCTCCGGTGTTTATAATCATTCATAATCACACCCTCCGGTGTCACCCAAATGAGGATGAGGTTCCCTTCTGAGTCTGGTTCCTCTCAAGGTTTCTTCCTCTTACCATCTAAGGCAGTTTTTCCTCGCCACAGTCACTTCAGTGTTGCTCACCAAGGATGATTTTGTCCAACATTAATCTTGGACTTTTGTACTATATTTCTTATGTTCTGTAAAGCTACTTTGAGACGATGTCCATTGTTAAAAGCGCTAAATAAAATTGAATAATAGCTGATCTTGCTGATCTATTGGAGGACATGTGACTAGAAAGAGATGCAACTGTGTACAAAGTTAAGGAGCATCAACTATCACCCCATACACACCTCAATGGCATCTTTTAAGTGTAATCCTGCACTAATCTGCTGTGTGTGTGTGTGTGTTTCAGCAGTGTTTTTAGCAGCCCAGAGGTGAGTCTGAATCAATGTCCTGCTGATGTAAATAATTCAGAGATGAAACTCTACTCCTGCACGCTGCACTACTGGATTTTCACCACTGGGTGGCAGCAGATCGGCACCGCGGCTCCTGCAGCCTACAGCAAGGAAATGGCGTCCTGTCACAAAATAGTCCACTGTAGGGAAAAAAATCAAATTAAGTTCCGGGATACAGCAGTTTGGGAAGGATGTGTTTTAAGCAGTCTGTGAGATTTGGTGCTGATTCTGAGCTGTAGAGTAACACTAACACACTGAGAGCTGTAGATTAGTATCATCCACTGAGGAGGAGGAGAAGAAAATCTGACAGTGTGGCAATAATCTCTTGTTTCTCTACTTGTATGGCATATACCCAGTGTTCCCTACTCACTCATATTCTCTCATCCCTAGTCCCTACTCCATATTCCACACAATTTATTCTCTAATCCCTACTCATTATTCTGCATTCTCTAATCCCTACTCACTATTCCATATTCTCTAATCCCTACTCATTATTCCATATTCTCTAATCCCTACTCACTATTCCATATTCTCTAATCCCTACTCATTATTCAATATTCTCTAATCCCTACTCATTATGCAATATTCTCTAATCCCTACTCATTATGCAATATTCTCTAATCCCTACTCATTATGCAATATTCTCTAATCCCTACTCATTATGCAATATTCTCTAATCCCTACTCATTATTCAATATTCTCTAATCCCTACTCATTATTCAATATTCTCTAATCCCTACTCATTATGCAATATTCTCTAATCCCTACTCATTATTCAATATTCTCTAATCCCTACTCATTATTCAATATTCTCTAATCCCTACTCATTATGCACTATTCTCTAATCCCTACTCATTATTCAATATTCTCTAATCCCTACTCATTATTCAATATTCTCTAATCCCTACTCATTATTCAATATTCTCTAATCCCTACTCATTATTCAATATTCTCTAATCCCTACTCATTATTCAATATTCTCTAATCCCTACTCATTATTCAATATTCTCTAATCCCTACTCATTATTCAATATTCTCTAATCCCTACTCATTATTCTATATTCTCTAATCCCTACTCATTATGCAATATTCTCTAATCCCTACTCATTATGCAATATTCTCTAATCCCTACTCATTATGCAATATTCTCTAATCCCTACTCATTATTCAATATTCTCTAATCCCTACTCATTATTCCTTATTCTTTAATACCTTCTCATTATTCCATGTTCTCTAGTCCCTACTCCCTTTTCCGCACAATTTATTCCATACTCCATATTCCATATTCTCTAATCTGTAGTCCTTATTCCATATTTCTCAATCCCTTCACCCTACCTCTATTTACCAAGTCCTTATTCCATATATCCCATAAAACTTCTTTCCATCTGTTGTGAGACGCTGCTCACGTAATAACATTATTTCTCTTTTTTTATCCTTTTTTTTAATCTAACTGAGAAACTATAACCTAATCACAATGACCTCCACACACACACACACACACACACACACACACTTTTTTTAATGATAATAACAGACACACTAAGAATAAACAAAGGCAGATTCGGCTGAGTAATTCTCAGCCACTCAGATTCCCTCTCTTCTTCATCGCTGACCAATCAGAATATTGTCCCGCCCCATTTTTTCTCCTCCGAATCGTCACGGCGAATCCGGCGAGTGGAAGATGACGTGGTGAAGTCAGTTAGCATGGAGGCTAGCAGATAGACACTCGGTTATAACTCACAGGTAAATACACAGAAATGAAGAAAAGATGAAGAATTCGGAATTATCTGAAGACCTGAGGACATTAAAGCGCTCGCGGGATGATGGACATTAGTTTGGGTTAGTTAGGAGTTTTCCAGAAGGTAAGCCAATGGCTTCCAGTCTCCACTGTATTCCGATTAGATATTAGCATTAGCGTTAGCGTTGTCACTAGCTAACTGATGTTATTAGCGCTCAGTGTGCTGCTTAGTTAAAACCTTAGCTGTTAGCTCTTAGCTAACGAATATAAACATTGGCTAGTTGGATGAGAAATGGCGTGATTTTGTCACAGAGTCACTGAAACTTGGTCTCGTGCGGTGCGACATTTCTTCATTACATTTTAAAGTCATTTGCATAGGACTATGATTGACAGCCGGGTAGGCGTGTCCTACCTAGAAGCCCCGCCCCTTCTATTTATTCATGTAATCTTAGGCATGTTTTCCTCTGTCGCTGACACTGGAGACTCCTTCCCGCTTCTCCTCACAGACACGAACCGAGCCTCTGAGAGAGAGAGAGAGAGAGAGAGAGAGAGAGAGAGTGTATTTTAGATTAGATTAGATTAGATTCAACTTTATTGTCACTGCATATGTGGGTACAAGGCAACGAAATACAGTTAGCATCTAACCAGAAGTGCATTTTCGCAAATTTGTGTTGAATTTTTTCCAGAGTAACAGATGTGTCCTGCGTGTGAAATCCCCTCAGAGGTGTGTGTGTGAGAGAGACGTAAGAGCGTTCATCTGTCTGTCTTCCCCGTGGGATTCATCATGTTCGCCAAGCTGAAGAAGAAGATCGCGGAGGAGGCGGCGACCGCCACGCCACGCCCTGGACGCCTGCCCCGCTCCTACAGCAAAGAGTCCATCACCTCAGTGGGAGCCGACTCTGGAGATGACTTTGTGAGTCTCTCTCTCCGTCTGTCTTTCAGTCTGTCTCTCTCTTTCTCTCTCTCTCTCTCTACATGTATGTCTGTCTGTCACTCCATGTCTGTCTGTCTCTTTCTCGCTCTCTCTCTCTCTCTCACTCTCTCTCTCTCTCTCTACATGTATGTTTGTCTGTCACTCCATGTCTGTCTGTCTGTCTCTTTCTCGCTCTGTCTCTCTCTCTCTCTCTCTCTCTCTCTATGTATGTCTGTCTCTTTCTCGCTCTGTGTCTCCCTCTCTCTCTC
This sequence comes from Hemibagrus wyckioides, assembly GCF_019097595.1. Lineage (NCBI taxonomy): Eukaryota > Metazoa > Chordata > Actinopteri > Siluriformes > Bagridae > Hemibagrus > Hemibagrus wyckioides. The sequence continues at coordinate 2,823,608 of NC_080714.1, forward strand.
TCTCTCTCTGTCTACATGTATGTCTGTCTGTCACTCCATGTCTGTCTGTCTGTCTCCCTCTCTCTCTCTCTCTCTCTCTCTCTCTCTGTCAGTCTGTCTGTATCTCTCTCTCTCTCTCTCTCTCTCTCTCTCTCTCTCTGTCAGTCTGTCTGTATCTCTCTGTCTGTCTGTTTGTCTTTCAGTTTGTTTTACCCTTTCTCACCTGTCTGTCCTGCTCCCAGGCTGTATATTAGTTTGTCTCACCCCTCATGTCTGTCACTCTTTTTCTTTTTGCTTCTCTTCTTCTTTCTATGGAATTAGTTTTCTCTCTTCCTGTTTGTCCTGTCTGTCTCTCTTAGCATAATTTCCAGTCTCTCTCTCTCTCTCTCTCTCTCTCTCTCTCTCTCTCTCTTCTAAAGCACAAATAGTTAAAATGCACTGAACATTATTATTATTTATTTATTATGGCCTGTAGTGGTAGCTATATTGTTCCTTCTGCTGAACTCTACCTTCCATTCTGACCTTCTAATCTGACCATCGTCTTTACTGGACACTTCTTTGAGTGTTAAAGTTGCACTTTATAAACCTCCACTCTGTCACCATCAGTGCTCTGTGTGCTGAAGTCACAGTGTTCGCACTGACGTTCATCATGTTTACTCACCATGTCCTCATCAACATCTCCACCCAGCTGGAGGCAACGTGTAGTGAAGGCCACTTCAACATCCAACCTGTGTAACTCGACACTCCTGTTCCACTGTACACACACACACAGAGAGAGAGAGAGAGAGAGAGAGAGAGACCGCTCTACTGAATAATTAAGAAGTCAGGAGGATCAGGAGTCGTGAGCATGGCTGCAGCTCAGAATCTGAGTTTGACCTTCATCAGAATCTTTCTACACTTCACACACATCACTGCAGTGTAGGTGCATTTCTACTGCTGGAACCAGGGATGAGATTAGTTCCTGAACCAAAGGAACCAGGGCTAATCTTAGTTCCTGACTGCTGAAACCATGGCCGAGATTAGTTCCTGAACCATAAGAACCAGGACTGATATTATTTCTTAACCTGCTGGAACCATGGCCGTGATTAGTTCCTGAACCACAGGTACCAGGTCCAAGGTCAGTTTCTGAACCACAGGATCCAGGGTCAAGCTTATTTCCTGAACTCCAGGAACCATGGGCAAGCTTTGTTTCTGAACTTTAGGACCCAGGGCAGAGATTAGTTCCTGAATCACCAGACCCAGGGCAGAGATTAGTTCCTGAACCACTAGACCCAGGGCAGAGATTAGTTCCTGAACCGTGGTAACCAGAGCAGAGATTAGTTCCTGAATCACCAGACCCAGGGCAGAGATTAGTTCCTGTATCATGCTAACCAGAGCAGAGATTAGTCCTGAACCACAAAACCCAGAGCAGAGATTAGTTCCTGAATCACAGGAACCTGTCTGTCCCTCTTCCTTTTTGTCTGCCTTCTCATTCACTCTTTTTCTCATCCTGCTTCTGTTTCTGTCTTTCTGTCTGTCTCCCTTCTCTCTCTCTCTCTCTCTCTCTCTCTCTCTCTCTCGCTCTCTCTCTCTCTCCCCCCAGCTCTGTGTAGTTGTGTAAACACATACAGATGAAGTGTTTGTGTGTGTTGTGTGTTAACAGGCATCAGATGGCAGCAGCTCCAGAGATGATCTCTCCTCTCAGATCCTGCGCCGAAACGATCAGATTCGCAAGCTGGAGGCCAGGTTATCAGGTATCACTCACCTCTCTGTCTCTCTCTCTGTCTGTCTCTCTCTCTCTCTCTCTGTCTCTCTGTCTCCTGTCTCTCTCTCTACCCCTTCTCTCTCTGTCTCTGTTTCTACTCCTTTTCTCTCTATCTCTCTCTCTACCCTTTTTCTCTCTCTCTCTGTCTCTCTCTAACCCTGCTCTCTCTGTCTCCTGTCTCTCTTTCTACCCCTTCTCTCTGTCTCTCTCTCAATCTCTCTCTCTCTCTGTCTCTCTCTCTGTCTCCTGTCTCTCTACCCCTTCTCTCTCTCTACTCCTTCTCTCTCTGTCTCTCTCTCAATCTCACTCTCTGTCTCTCTCTCAATCTCACTCTCTCTCTCATATATACAGTCATAAAAAACATTAAATAAACGTGTACAGGAAGTGAAAGAACAGTGTTTTTTATTGACTTCCTCTCCCGGGAAGTTAGATTATCCCACTGTACAGGAGCGGGGTCATAGAGAGTCAGAAACTCAGCATGTGACGTGGTTTCTAGATGTGTACAGATTCTGTGGATTAGACACTACTCTACATGCCGCAGTAGATCCTTGGGGGCGGGGCTTCATAAAGATCGTGGGTGGGGTTGGGTGTGGAATAATTGTACCTAATGCACCTTTCGTCAGATTGCATAAGAGTGTGTTTATTAATGTTGTTATGTCTGAGTTTAATAAGCAGAGGTGTTTTACAGACGTTCCACAGATGAATATTTTTCTTTCAGTACTCATGATTGGAATTATAATCTGATGTAGAAGTGTTTATAAAAAAAAAAAAAAAACACATTTGTGTGCTTACTTATTTACTTGTTTGTTTACTTTCTTGCTTATACACGTGCTTACTTATTGACTTAAGCACTTCCTTCGTTAATTAAGCACTTGATTACTTTATTATGTGCTTATTTACTTTCTTGCTGACATACTTGTTTACTTTCTTAAGCATTTGTTTGCTTTCTTGTTTACATACTTGTTTACTTTCCTAAGCATTTGTTTACTTTCTTGTTTACATACCTATTTACTTTCTTAAGCATGTATTTACATCCTTGTTTACTTTCTTAAGCTCTTGGTTATTTGTTTACTCACACATTTGCTTTCTTATTTACTTGTTTACATTCTGGGCGTGTCATATTTACAAGTCATGTGTTAAAGCCGGAAAAATCAGACGTCACAGTTCACACGTTAACTATGCAGGAAGTCACACAGAATCTGTCTGTCATTATGACAACGAGCATCGTTACCTTGGCGATGGCTCAGCTCCTGATCGGTTGGCATCACTGACCGCTTGTTAGCCATGGAAAAAAAGATCCGGTTATGAAGCTAATCGTAGATCAAAAAAAAAAAGTTTTGTTTTTCCTCATCTCAGTCTCATTCAGATTCTCCCTCCATTGACGTTCAGCTCAAACCATTTATCCTTTTGTTTTCTCCCTCTGTTGTTTTTTTTGTCCTCCCTCCTTCCCTGATGTCCTACCTGTGGACCCACATCCTCTTCTCCCTGCGTCCTGTGTGTGTGTGTGTGTGTGTGTGGACACCTCATCCCCTCCCCGACCCCTAGACTACGCTGAACAGCTTCGGCTAATGCAGAAGACGAAGGAGAAGCTTGAGATTGCATTAGAGAAGCATCAGGATTGTACGTACCTGTTCTTTTCCTCCCTCCGTCCCTCTATCCGTCCGTCCGTCCGTCTGTTTCTCATTTACTCTCCTCTGCGTTTGTCTTCACGCCTCATCCCTCATACACACCCCTGTCTCTCCTTCCCTTTTTCCTTGACCTGGGATCAGTCCTGCTGCTATTAAACTGGATTAGAGTGTCACAGAAATCATCTTCTTCCCTTTACCCTTAATCATCAACTTTTATTTTATAAACCATAAGCCACAGAACTTTTGTTTGTCTTTCTCTCTAACATTTTCTTTCCTGCTAGCATCTAACCTCTAAATGCCTCCGAATTTTCCTTTTCTTTGTTTTAATCTTATACAATGTCCTAATAATGTTGTTGCTAGATTTTGTGTCTCTGTTTTTTCCCCCACCCCTTAGCGTCCATGCGGAAACTACAGGACCAGAATGAAAACTTCCAGGCTAACAGAGCCAAGATGGCAGAAGGCATGGCCTTAGCGCTGGAGAAGAAGGATCAGGTGAAGAAATTCATCTGATTCGACTAAAAATAAATAAATAATTTCATTATGATCTGGACTAACTTTGGTGTGTGTGTGTGTGTGTGTGTGTGTGTAGGAGTGGATGGAGAAGATGGCTGCATTGGAGAAGGTACAATTTTATTAATTGCTCTTGATTTGAGTAAAGTTTATTTATCTGTTTTTTTGCTTACATACTTACTTGTGGACTTTCTTACAAACTTATTTAATCATACTTACCTAAATGTTTATTTTCATAAACTATTTTGCCAAAAGTTTTGGGACACCCTCCAGATCATTGAGTTCAGGTGTTGTTTTTCAGGGGTTGAGCTCGGCCCCTTAGTTCCAGTGAAAGGAACTCTTAATGCTGCAGCTTCATACCAAGACATTGTGGACAATTTCATCAAGTTCCTCCACACCAGACTCACTCATCCGTGTCTTTATGGAGCTTGCTTTGGTCACTGGTGTGCAGTCATGTTGGAACAGGAAGGGGTCATCCCCAAACTGTTCCCACAAAGAGCATGAAATTGTCCAAAATGTCTTGGTATGAAGCTGAAGCATTAAGAGTTCCTTTCACTGGAACTAAGGAGCCGAGCCCAACCCCTGAAAAACAACACCGGAATTCAATGATTTGGAGGGGTGTCCCAATACTTTCGGCAATGTAGTGTATTGTGGACAAACTTATTCAATCACTTACTTACTTGTTTGCATACTTATATGCTTATTTAGATATTTATTTATGTATTTGTCTTATTTGCTCTCTTCCTTAGTTATTTACTTGCTTGCTCACTATCTTACACACTTATTTATTTAGTTGCTCACTTGTTTACTGTCTTATATACTTACTTTCTTACTTCCTTACAGAACGACTTGCTTCCTTTCATGTTTATTTACTTAATCTTTTGTTTACTTGTGTGTTTATTCACTCTCTTCTTTACTTCTTTATATGTGAAGCTTCTCTGTTAATCCACAAAGATGTCAATATGTTAAGGCACTGTCTTGATAGTGTGTGTGTGTGTTTCAGGAGAAGTCCTCGTTAGCAGCTCGTCTGGAACAGAGTCTGAGTTTGTTCCAGAAGAGAGACGAGCAGGACGAGCTCGAGGGCTTCCAGATGCAGGAACTGGCCAAAGTCAAGCACATGGTCAGTCGTCCTCGTGTGATTCTTGCCCTTGGCACATGACCTGATATGTACACCGTGTGTAATGTGATACTGAGTGTGTGTGTGTGTGTGTGTTGTAGCTGTTGCGTAAGGAGGAGCAGCTGAGTCAGAAGGAACGAGAGCTGAAGCTGAGAGGAGAGGAGCTGAACACGGCCCGCATCACGCTCACTCGCACTCAGGATAAACTCTACGAGCTCGGGGAGGAGCACGAGGAAACCCGCAGCGTCAACGCGCAGCTACGAGCTCATAGGTGAGTACTGCACCATTACTTTAACCAGCTTTAACGAACTCGTTAGCATCGTTAAAACTCATTAATCTTATTGTCTAATTATCTTATAAGACTAAAACTACTCCTAGCCTGGATGAAACTGCTCCTTAAACTCCTATATCATCTCTAACCTCCAGTTTAACCCTGTCATTCATCGTGTCTGTACATTTTCAGAAAATATTCATATCTCTAAATCACCTCCAAAAAACTTTTCTTGTCATTTTAAAATCAATAACTAAGATTTACCTTATGCAGGAATTCCCTATTTGTGTATATTTTGACTTAAATATAGCAAAATTTTGTTCAGAAAAATATAAATTAAAAATGTAAATTTTATATAGTATTGCTAAACCTTTTTACTTTTTTTAAACACAATTGCTATTTAGAAGAAAAATTAAAATGTATTAAGTAATTAAATAATGTTTAACAGTGAAGCATTTAAATATTGTATTAAAAAAGTATTAAATTAATTTAGATTTTTCTCTTATCTTGCCTTGTCTCATAAGTGTCTGATTTTATTTATTTATTAATTGTTTTTTTTTTTAAATAAAAAATTCATTCTGTATTTAACGTTCAACAATTAAACATTTAAATAATATTTTAAATGTTTCATTATTAATATATTATCACATTATTAATGTATTAATTTATTTTAGGTGTCTCTCTTATCTTGACTTGTCACATAAGTATCTGATATTATTTATTTATTTGTTTAATGTGTTTATTTTTGTTCTGAAGCGTGTGATGTAATTACGTCCTTTACCTCCAGCGTGTGAAGCTGGAGATCGTAACACTAACAGAGTGGTGTGTGTTCACAGAGACAAGCTGCTGAGTGAGAAAGAGGAAGCTGAAAGGAGGATCTCCGACCTGGAGGCCAGAGAAGAAGAGCTCCAGCAGCTCATCCAACAAGTCTCTGAGGATTTCCAGAAGGTAAACACACACCTGTGCAAAACGAGAGACCAGACATGTAACTGTCACATTAACCAGTAACCAGAAGATGTTAGAAGAAGATGGGTTTCCTTTTGCCTCAACGACTGGTTAGAGGTCTAAATCTACATCCTGAATATCTGTAAAGCTTCCTGTTTGTGGCAGTTTCTCGTGTTGAAAGAGCTATACAAATTAAATTGAATTGGATGTAACAGTAATTATTTATACTGTAATAATAATAATAATAAGAGCAATAATAATAATAAAAAGCTGCAAGCAGCGATTGACAGGGCCCAAGCACCACATGCACAAAATCAAAAACGTCCAACTTCCTGTTGGCTGGAGATAATGGATATCATTGTAAAATTTATTTGTCCCCATAAGTCTACTAAATTTAATAATAACAGTAATAATAGTGTGGATGGTCTATGTAGTGTTTACATACACTGTTCAGCCATAATATTATGACCACCTGCCTAATATTGTGTCAGTCCCCCTCCTTTTGCTGCCAAAATAGCCCTGACCCATCAGGGCATGGACTCAACTAGATCCCCGAAGGTGTGCTGTGGGATCTGGCACCAACATGATAGCAGCAGATCCTTTAAGTCCTGTAAGTTGTGAAGATCGGACTTGTTGGACTCTATGGATCGGACTTATTTGTCCAGCACATCCCACAGATGCAACAGTAGCTTGTCTGCTGGATCGGACCACATGGGGGAGCCTTCGTGCTTCAATGATCCTTGGCCGTCCATGACCCTGTCGCTGCTTCATCACTGTTCCTTCCTTGGACCTCTTTTGATAGATACTGACCACTGCAGACCGGGAACACCCCACAAGAGCTGCAGTTTTGGAGAGGCTCTGATCCAGTGGTCTAGCCATCACAATTTGGCCCTTCATCAAACTCGCTCAAATCCTTACTCTTGTCCATTTTTCCTGCTTCTAACATCAACTTTGAGGACAAAATGTTGACTTGCTGCCTAATATATCCCACCCACTAACAGGTGCCATGATGAGGAGATACTCAGCCTTATTCACTTCACCTCTCACTGCTCACAGTGTTATACCTGTGTGTATGTTTATGTTTCAGAGACAGTTCTTTTGAACAGTGTGAATCTGTTACAGGCTCAGAGAGAGGCGAGATCTTTACAGAAGTCCATGGAGTCTCTACAGTCTGAACACGACGAGCTGAAACTGCAACACGAGCAGCACAAGGGCAAGGTGCGTTCTCTCCTCAGGGCCGAGCGATACAGAGGAAATATCACATCACCATTTCTCCAGTACCCAGTAAAAATAGAGGGTTGAATATTGGAGAAAACATACAGGGCATTTAAAATTTGTTGTAAATTTGTTAGAATTTGTTAATATGTGTGTTATATTTACAGTACATAAAAAAAGAACTTTATTTAACATCTCCGAAACTATACTCTATAAATCTAAAAAAAATTAAAATTAAAATAAAATGAGCATTTGACAAGATTAAAATGATTTTTATCTGTAAAAAATCTCTGAAAAATTTTTTTTTTATTACTTTAAATATTAGTTTGGAAAAATATTATGTATGTATATATACACTATATTGCCAAAAATATTTGCTCACCCATCCAAATAGTCAGAATCAGGTGTTCCAATCACTTCCATGGCCACAGGTGTATAAAATCAAGCACCTAGGCATGCAGACTGTTTTTACAAACATTTGTGAAAGAATGGGTCGCTCTCAGGAGCTCAGTGAATTCCAGCGTGGAACTGTGATAGGATGCCACCTGTGCAACAAATCCAGTCGTGAAATTTCCTCGCTCCTAAATATTCCACAGTCAACTGTCAGCTGTATTATAAGAACGTGGAAGTGTTTGGGAACGACAGCAACTCAGCCACGAAGTGGTAGGCCACGTAAACTGACGGAGCGGGGTCAGCGGATGCTGAGGCGCATAGTGCGAAGAGGTCGCCAACTTTCTGCAGAGTCAATCGCTACAGACCTCCAAACTTCATGTGGCCTTCAGATGAGCTCAAGAACAGTGCGCAGAGAGCTTCATGGAATGGGTTTCCATGGCCGAGCAGCTGCATCCAAGCCATACATCACCAAGTGCAATGCAAAGCGTCGGATGCAGTGGTGTAAAGCACGCCGCCACTGGACTCTAGAGCAGTGGAGACGCGTTCTCTGGAGTGACGAATCGCGCTTCTCCATCTGGCAATCTGATGGACGAGTCTGGGTTTGGCGGTTGCCAGGAGAACGGTACTTGTCTGACTGCATTGTGCCAAGTGTAAAGTTTGGTGGAGGGGGGATTATGGTGTGGGGTTGTTTTTCAGGAGCTGGGCTTGGCCCCTTAGTTCCAGTGAAAGGAACTCTGAATGCTTCAGCATACCAAGACATTTTGGACAATTCCATGCTCCCAACTTTGTGGGAACAGTTTGGAGCTGGCCCCTTCCTCTTCCAACATGACTGTGCACCAGTGACCAAAGCAAGGTCCATAAAGACATGGATGACAGAGTCTGGTGTGGATGAACTTGACTGGCCTGCACAGAGTCCTGACCTCAACCCGATAGAACACCTTTGGGATGAATTAGAGCGGAGACTGAGAGCCAGGCCTTCTCGTCCAACATCAGTGTGTGACCTCACAAATGCGCTTCTGGAAGAATGGTCAAAAATTCCCATAAACACACTCCTAAACCTTGTGGACGGCCTTCCCAGAAGAGTTGAAGCTGTTGTAGCTGCAAAGGGTGGACCGACGTCATATTGAACCCTATGGATTAGGAATGGGATGTCACTTAAGTTCATATGCGAGTCAAGGCAGCTGAGCGAATACTTTTGGCAATACAGTGTGTGTATATATATATATATATATATATATATATATATATATATATATATATATATATATATATATATATATATATATATATATATATTATTTAATATAATATCAGGAAAAAAAAATGCAGGATTGGATTTCAGAGAAAAAAAATTATTATAAAAGTCATAAAGGTCAAAGATTGTAGTTACCTTTGAAATTTGTTATAAATCTGTTATAATTTTGTTATACTTACAGTACATGAAAAAACAACTTTATTTGACGTCTCCAAAGATATTCTTAAATCTGAAAAAAAAGTAAATAAAATGAGCATTTGTTTAACAATTAAAAGATTAAAATCTGTATAAAAATTATAGACACACATATATATATATATATTTATACTGAAAAAATTGTTTTTGCCCCCATTTTTCATAAGCTGAACTCAAAGATCTAAGACTTTTTCTATGTACACAAAAGGCCTATTTTTCTCAAATATTGTTCACAAATCTGTCTAAATCTGTGTTAGTGAGCACTTCTCCTTTGCCGAGGTAATCCATCCACCTCACAGGCATATCAAGATGCTGATTAGACAGCATGATTATTGCACAGGTGTGCCTTAGGCTGGCCACAATAAAAGGCCACTCTAAAATGTGAAGTTTTATCTCAGCACAATGCCACAGATGTCGCAAGTTTTGAGGGAGCGTGCAGTTGGCATGATGACTGCAGGAATGTCCACCAGAGCTGTTGCCCGTGAATTGATTGTTCATTTCTCTACCATAAGCCGTCTCCAAAGGCTTTCAGAGAATTTGGCAGTACATCCAACCGGCCTCACAACCACAGACCACGTGTAACCACACCAGCCCAGGACCTCCACATCCAGCATCTTCACCTCCAAGATTGTCTGAGACCAGCCACCCAGACGGCTGCTGCAACAATCGGTTTGCATAACCAAAGAATTTCTGCACAAACTGTCAGAAACCGTCTCAGGGAAGCTTGTTTGCATGCTTGTCGTCCTCATCGGGGTCTCAACCTGACTGCAGTTCGTCGTCGTAACGGACTTGAGTGGGCAAATGCTCACATTCGATGGCGTCTGGCACTTTGGAGAGGTTTTCTCTTCACGGATGAATCCCGGTTTTCACTGTACAGGGCAGATGGCAGACAGCGTGTATGGCATCGTGTGGGTGAGCGGTTTGCTGATGTCAACGTTGTGGGTCGAGTGGCCCATGGAGGGGTGGGGTTATGGTATGGGCAGGCGTATGTTATGGACGAGAAACACAGGTGCATTTTATTGATGGCATTTTGAATGCACGGAGATACCGTGACGAGATCCTGAGGCCCATTGTTGTGCCATTCATCCACGACCATCACCTCATGTTGCAGCATGATAATGCCCCATGTTGCAAGGATCTGTACACAATTCCTGGAAGCTGAAAACATCCCAGTTCTTGCATGGCCAGCATACTCACCGGACATGTCACCCATTTGGGATGCTCTGGATCGGCGTATACGACAGCGTGTTCCAGTTCCTGCCAATATCCAGAAACTTCGCACAGCCATTGAAGAGGAGTGGACCAACATTCCACAGGCCACAATCAACAACCTGATCAACTCTATGCAAAGGAGATGTGTTGCACTGCATGAGGCAAATGGTGGTCAAACCAGATACTGACTAGTTTCAATAAAATATATATATATATAATAAATCAAGATTTCAATTCTCAGAAATAAAATATGTTGAGGTTATCTCTCAAATTTCTATGTTTGTTTTATTTAATTATTATTTGCATGTGATTGTAATGAATTGGAATAAACGGCGTGTGATTGGTCAGGCTGCTGTGACGGAGGAGGAGCGAGAGCGGCTTTTGGCGAACCTTCAGGAGAAAGTTCTCTCCCTGGAACGAAGGCTGGAGGCCAATCTGTCTCAGGACGAACATCTGCAGGAGCTGCTCAAGGAGGTGAGGAGAACTAAACACACACACACACACATACACACTCCTTGGACAACTAATCGGTTTGCATGTGTTGTGTGTAGAAATCCTCACTGGAGCAGAGGTTAGAGGAGGCCAGAGGAGAGCTCCTAGAGGAACGGACCAATCACACGACAGCAGTGAGCTCGCTGGAGGCACAGGTACACAGGTACCTCTATGATAAGATATTTTCGGACAGCATCATCTGTGTTTGTGTGTAACGTCATACTTCTGGTTGCGGGGCAGATTTCCAGGCTGAACACTAACATGTCCGAGCTCCAGACGCTGCTGAGACACAAAGACGACTCGTCCAGGTCCTACAGGGAGAGAACGGACGCACAGGTCAGAGATCTCCACTGCATGTCATCCGGAGAGTTTTTATATCGTCCTTGTTGTGACTGTGTGTCTGTGTGTGTGTGTGTGTGTGTGTGGCTCAGATAGCTGATTTGGAGCAGAGGCTAAACGACTCCAGCGAGAGGCTGAGGAGTTTGGAGGCACAGCTGGAGGAGAAAAAGACACAAAGAGAACAATTGGTACACTCTGAACTGGCTTCATGATTTATACATACTGGTTTCAGTCCAGTCAACCAACCCCATTCCCTCCCACACCCCCACACCAACTAATGCTTAAAACGGGCATGGCCGTAACTTAAAGACAAAGGCTTAAGTCACCTGTTTGTTAGAGTTATTTATGAGCTCACATAGCCAATGCCTGGAGTGACTGTCTACCTTTGACCCCTGTAGCAGGCAGAGTGGGCGAAGGAACGGGAAAGGTTGCAGCAGCAGGTCTCCACGCAGAGGCAGAGAGGACTGGAGAAAACCGCCAAGCTGGAGGAGGAGATGCTTGCACTGCAGAGAGAGAGGGAGGCGGAGATCAGCTCACATCAGGACAACATGGTGTGTGTGTGTGTGTGAAAGAGAGAGAGAGAACTGAGCCACAAAGGAAGAGTAATTAAATATCTGAATAGCTGAATCGTTCACTTTCTGTGTGTGTGTGTGTGTGTAGAGGTTACTCGAGGAGCAGAAGGCCTCCCTGTTGAAGGACAGAGCAGAAATGGAGAACACAGTACAGAAGCTCAGCTTAGAACTCGAGAACTCCAAAGTGAGTATTTTATACACACAAGCTGTTTATTTGAGTAAAGGAGTGTTAAATAATATTTTGTGTGTGTCAGTCTGAGTTAAACAGCAGGCAGACGGTGAGCGTGGAGATCGCGAAAGCTCTGGAAGAAACCCGGAAGCAGAGAGAAGAGCTCCAACAGCAGGTGTGTAATTCACAGCTCACAGTGTGTCTCGGAGTAAAGAGCTGTTCATGTAAAACGTACTACAGGACGTTAAACCACGTGTCTGATAGGTCAACAAGATGTCCGAGTCCGCGCACAGGGCGGAGCAGGAAGTGTGTCGGCTCTCTGAGCAGGTGGGCGTGAAGGAGGCGGAGTTAAGCAGTTTAAGAGAAGGTGAGATTTGAGAGCTGATCTCTGATGTGTTTATAGACAGAATGCTTATGTACGGTCATATCAGTGGTTAAAGTGTGTGTATGTGTGTGTTTCAGAGCTGCAGACGGCCCTCTCTGGTCTGTCCTCACTGCAGGCGGAGTGTGAGGTGCTGCATACAGAGGCAGAGGAAAAAGAAGCTCAGATCGAATTGCTGCGGCAGGAAATCCTCACACACACTCAGCATGCTGACACAAATCAGTCTAAGGTGTGTGTGTGTGTCTCCATGAGTACCTCGTGTGTGTGAGTCTCACAGAGCATATCTTGACTTGCCTTATTGTTCTCTGTAATAAAAATATGTTTGCTCTTGTTTGTGTGTGTGTGTGTGTGTAGGAGAGTGATGCACAGGGCGAGGTAGAAAGTGTGATGGCACAGCTGCAGGACGAGGAGGTGTGTGTGAGTGAACAGAACGGCAGCGTCACCGCAGGCGATGTGGACGAGCTGCAGAAAGCAAACAAAGAGTTAGAGCAGCAGCTTAGCGAGAAAAACAAGGTAATACACACATTCGCTCGCACGCACACACTCGCACGCACACACGCTTTTTAAAGCTTCTCTGGGGGAAAATAAAGCCACATGGAACTGTTAAACACTCTGTCAGACACTAGAGGGCAGTCATTTATAATTTTGTACACAAGATCTGAGTGTGTATGAAATCATTGGAGTCAAAACATTTTTGGACTTAAACGCTTAATAATAGAATTTTCTTCTGAAACGGAGTTTACAAACAAATAAATGTTACACAAGGGTTTAAAAAGAACAAACAATTAGACGTGGTGGATAGAAATGAGTTCTAAGCTGTATTTTAAAACCTGACCATCATACACCTTGACTAATCGTGAAACAAGCGCTGTAATCGGTCTCCAGGATCAGATATTAAACATCGGCTGTGATTACACCAATCAGCCATAACATTATGTCCACCTGCCTAATATGTGTTTGTCCCCCTTTTTGCTACCAAAACAGCCCTGACACGTCCAAGCATGGACTCCACTAGATCCCTGTGTGCTGTGGTATCTGGCACCAAGATTATAGCAGCAGATCCTTTAACCAGGCCACCTTCTTCCATTGCTCCGTGGTCCTGTTCTGTTTCAGAACCAGCATTAACTTCATCAGCAATTTGAGCTGATGCTCAGAACAGTAGCTCGTCTGTTGGATCGGATCACACGGGCCAGCCTTCTCTCCCCACGTGCATCAATGAGCCTTGACCACCCATGACCCTGTCGCCAGTTCACCACTGTTCCTTCCCTGGACCACTTTTGATAGATACTGACCACTGCAGACCGGGAACACCCCACAAGAGCTGCAGTTTTGGAGATGCTCTGATCCAGTGGTCTAGCCATCACAATTTGGTCCTTTTGGTCAAACTTTCTCAAATCCTTACACTTGTCCATTTTTCCTGCTTCTAACATCAACTTTGAGGACAAAATGTTGACTTGCTGCCTAAAATATCCCACCCACTAACAGGTGCCATGATGAGGAGATACTCAGTCTTATTCACTTCACCTCTCACTGCTCACAGTGTTATACCTGATCAGTGTATGTTGTATAATCAGGGAATTATGAACTTTGTGTGTTTTAGACGATAAAGCAGCTGCAACAGAGACTGGCCGAGCTGAAGAGGACACTACAGAAAGAGCTGGTGGGTACAGAGAGTGTGTGTGTGTGTGTGTGTGTGAGAGAGAGAGAGAAAGAGAGAGATAATAATATGTTCCACATTTTTGTGTGTGTTGCAGAAACTTAAACCGGACGCTGACTCGGAGAGTAAGGAGAAGCTCCAGGAAGGGAAGCCCACCTCAGAGGCCCCGGTTCTGTCCGCCGCTTCTACTCCAGCCCTCGGCTCCGGTCCAGGCCCAGGCCTCACCACACACCCGTCCCAGATAAAGGTGACGAACAGCTCGGACCTGACGGACACACGGGAGATCAACTTCGAGTACCTGAAACACGTCGTGCTCAAATTCATGTCATCTAGAGAGGCAGAGGTGAGATGCATGTAGCGTCATCTCCATAATTATTGGCACCCAAGAAACGCGGCTCAGCTAATCAGATTTGAGAATGAAATTGATCCATTTTATAAGCTCATGACACTGTTATACACCTAACTGCAAAACAGTGCCAAAGCTTGCCAAAGAGTGTTAAAGCTCCACCAACTGCGAGGTTATGTCCAGTTTTCTTTATTTTTCCATCAAACATGGCTGAGATGTTGTTTCCCCGCAGGCGTACCAGCTGATCAGAGCCGTCTCGGTGCTGCTGCATTTCACACGTGAAGAAGAAGACATGCTCAAGCAGACGCTCGAGTACAAGGTGTGTGTGTGTGTGTGGAACCCTAGAACTCGTGCACTAACTGGGCCACGGGTCCCGTGGAGAACCAGTATGTGGGTCGGAGAACGCTCTAGATTGAAGCTCGGAAATAGCAGTACCTGAGTATTTATACTCCACAGTGACCGGTTCCAGAAAGCAGGAAAAACCTTTGCGCTAGATTTTATTAACCCCATGAAGCCTGTGATCTAAAAGTGATCGTCATTAAAAATGCGGATTTTATATCATATCGTACATTAATTAACCACATTTCACGGGAGTCCTTACAAACTTTACCATTTCAGAAGTATAGAATAATATAATAATATACAGATGAGGCATAACATTATGACCAGTGAGCCGTGAGGTGAATAAGACTGATGATCTCCTCATCATGGCACCTGTTAGTGGGTGGGATATTTTAGGCAGCAAGTCAACATTTTGTCCTCAAAGTTGATGTTAGAAGCAGGAAAAATGGACAAGCGTAAGGATTTCAGCGAGTTTGACCAAAAGGGCCAAATTGTGATGGCTAGACGACTGGATCAGAGCATCTCCAAAACTGCAGCTCTTGTGGGGTGTTCCCGGTCTGCAGTGGTCAGTATCTATCAAAAGTAGTCCAGGGAAGGAACAGTGATGAACCGGCGACAGGGTCATGGGTGGTCAAGCCTCATTGATGCACGTGGTGAGTGAAGGCTGGACCGAGTGATCTGATCCAACAGACGAGCTACTGTTGCTCAAATTACTGAAGAAGTTAATGCTGGTTCTGATAGACGGGTCAGAATACACAGTGCAGGACGGGTCAGGGCAGCAAAAAGGGGACCGACACAATATTAGGCAGGTGGTCATAATGTTATGCCTGGTGGTTGTATAATAACAATTATAATATTATACATACAAGTCCCTATAAGTGAGCTGTTACTATAGAAACATGAATGTATTTAAATGAGCACATGGATGTGCACCTGTGATTGGTCAGAGCTGATGTTATCAACTCAAGATCTTCAAAGCGTTCAGCTTTTACCCCGAATTATCACAGTGTAGGTTATATTATCATTTTTTGCCATTATTTTCCTTTTTTACACAATGCTGTTGTAGGGCTGTGTGATATATTGATATTGATATCATTTCACAATACAATCTTCTGAGAGATTCTGGAATCTTTTTATAACATTTTTTTAAAAATGTATTTACAAATTGACTGGAAGCAGCTTTAAAAAAAAATTATATATATATTATAGGTTAATTTTTTGTACTTTAATCCATAAATCTTGCATAAATTCTCCTTTTCTATGTTAATGATCATTTATTGATTTTTTTATAAATAAAAATGCTATTTATTTTTTTTTTAAATAATTAGATTATTTTCTTGCGTGATACATATTATGTATTATAAATGTCTTAGAATCGTGATTTTTTTTTTTTCATATTATATATTTGGGAGACAATACAGTGTGTGTTACGTTAATCGTCATGCTTCCTGTCTAAACTCTTAACAAGCTTTAATTTTTTTAATAAATTAAAGACAAATCCGGTGTTATGTTTATTGCAGTTACGGTGTGTAATTAGTGCTGTAAAGCAGTGCATTCTGGGACACGTCTGCCACGTCGCAGAGGATAAACAGAACGCTTTGTGTGTTTGTTTCACAGATGTCGTGGTTCGGCTCCAAGCCCACACCCAAAGGCATCGTCCGGCCCTCCATCTCAGGGACCCCAAGCAGCTGGATGTGAGAGGACGAGAGAACGAGCCAGTGAGGTGACGTGGGCTCGCAAGGAAAATAAATAAATAAATATAAATAAATGAAATAAATAAATCAATGGATGGTTCCAGGCATTCATGGAGCGGAGGGAAGTTCCATATGTTAGTCTCCCCTGGGAAAACGGATAGTCTTCTCTTCTGGGGGCTTTGAATCAACCGAGCTTCTCGCCGTTCCTCCAGAGCGCTTCGTCTCGCTACCTGGGGACCTTTACAAAACAAAACTGGCTTTATTTCCCCCTGAGGAGTTTGCACGCTGTGTAAACTTCATAATAATAATAAGAACTGGAATTTCTCTTCCTGATTCATTTTGCTCCATGAAAGCTTCCCTGGGAAAACGATGACAAAGCAGAGATGGTGCATGGACTCAACACTGAGGAAGCATCTTCCCTTTACCTGCCCTGTGTATGTGTAAATTTACCACGAAGCACATTCCGTACGTCTATTTATATACTGAACTGTACATAACTAACGTTTATAAAAATCATCGGGTGTACAATTTATTCAGAGATTTTTCGCATTAACGCATATCACGTAAGGAACGTCCGTGGAGTGGAGGGGGCGGGGCCTGGGACTGCAGCGGTGCAGTATTAATGCGAGTGTGCATGCCTTGTGCTCGACTCATGAGGTTTTAACATGGTGTTAAAGGCCAGAGGGAATCTCTAAACTGGATATTTATCTATTGCAAAGCGGTTATTTATAACATTTGTAACGAGGTTCTGCGTTATCCACCACGTCAGTGACGCAGGAACACGGAGTGTAGGGATGCACCGATCTGGAATTTTCTCGCTCTTTATATTATCAGGATTTCAGGCTTTTTTCTTTGTGTACTGAAGCACTTAATTATTTGATCATTTTCCTGTCTTTTTTCTTTCTTTCTTTCTTTCAAAAAATCTAAATTTAATGATTTATAAATTATTAAAAAAATTTTGCTGCTTTTTTTTATTCAATTTCCTAAAATGAATCACAATTCATTACATTACTAATTAATAAATAATTAATCAAAAGTAATAATAATTTATAGTAATAATAATAATAAAGTTAAATTATATGCATGGCCCTGAAAATGATTAAGGTTTTTTTTTTTCTGCCACAAAAACAAACAGATAAATAAAATAAAATGTATAATTTTTTTTATTGATCTTAAAATCACATAATTGTCATATAGAACCTTATTATTATTATTATTATTATTATTATTATTATTTACAGTTTATCACAAATCACGATTTCTGTACGTAGGAATGTTTAATTTCCGTTTATGATTCAGTAGAAATGCTCTCAGAGGCGGGGCCAAACGCATGAGGTCAGCAGGGGGCGTGGCGTAAAAAGAAGCTCTGCCAGTCCAGTTGTGGCTCCAGATCGAAAACTGTGTCGAAATTCCTGCATGATGTGACGCACAAGCGAAAATCCTGAAGAGCGATTCGAATGAAAACGTATGAAATTTGGCGATTTATTCACGTAAGAAGATTTAGGAAGTTCTCGTTTGTTTTTTTTCTTGTAAAGTGCAATTATTAGTGTTTTATATATAACTTTCAGTTTGCATATCAGACACGACCCGGAGGGTTTCATCCTCACGGCGGTCCGAAAGCCAGTTCAGATTGGATCGGTGCATCCCTACAGAAATATTCCAGATGACAGGTTTGGGTTGGATGAATTTCAGGTCCTGGAATTCCATTCATAATCCAGTCCACTGAGGGATTTCAGCTCCGTTGGAATTTTCAATATTCCGTGTGACGTCTATCCCTGAATTTGTTTTCTTTTTAAACTTTCTGAGCTTGGCAGATCAACAGGAAATGGTTTATTTTATCAATCATTCAATCAGCCTCCACAGCTGTGTGTGTGTGTGTGTGTGTGTGTGTGTTTCACCTGATCAGGTGTGAGCAGTGTTCCGGTTGAACTAAATTCATCATCATTATGCACTTTGTTTTGGTTGGGGTCGTAATCCCTGCTCATTCTCCGAGTTAATGAAGTACCACTACACGTCTGATTTCCAACACTCTGTCAAGAAACTTGAATAAATTATCTTTTTGATTTTCAGCCTGTTTGTTTTCGCCTGTGTTTGATATCGCGGCTCGGGGGTTCTGAGAAATACTAGGAGTCTTATTATTTTTATTATTACTTTTATTCTAATAATAAAGGAAGAGTTAGGTCTTCAACTGTTGTTTGAAGACGGTCAGTGACTCGACTGTACGGACATCTAGGAGAAGTTCATTCCACCACCTCGGTGCCAGAACAGAGAAGAGTTTGGATGTAGACCTACCTCTTACCCTGAGAGATGGTGGGACCAGTCAGGCAGCGCTAGTGGATCTGAGGGAGCGAGATGCAGTGCAACGAGTAATAAGAGCTTTGAGGTCAGATGGTGCTGGTCCATTCTTGGCTTTCTAGGCAAGCGTCAGTGTTTTGAATCTGATGCGGCTACATGAAGCGAGTGGAGGAGCAGCAGTGGGGTGGTGTGGGAGAACTTGGGCAGAACGTAGGCCAGCAGCATTCTGGATCATTTGCAGTGGACGAATTGCGTTCAGAGGAAGACCTGCCAGTAAAGAGTTGTAGTAGTCCAGTCTCGAAATGACCAGAGACTGAACAAGCACCTGAGTAGCCTGTGTGGATAGGACTGGTCGAATCCGACACGAGCGTGTCACCTTAGCAACATGGGAGGAAAAGGACAGCTGATTGTCCGTGGTTACCCCAAGGTTGTGAGCAGTGGCTGAAGGGGAGATCACTGAGTTGTTCCGAGATAATGCAAGATCCTGGGCCGGGGATGAATCACCTGGGATGACCAGCAGTTCAGTTCACTCAAGCCATATGAGGGATGTTCTGTCTGATGATGGAGCTGCGTTTCAGTCTAACACGACTGCGACACCGTGCTGAACTCACTGAACAGATCAAAACCTCAAGCTTTTATTCTTTCACTTCAGGGAAATTGGTTTGTTTTTTTCTTCTTATGTGGCACTGTTTTGAAGCTCAAATTTATTTCAGTCATCATTTTAACCAGACAAAGGTGTCCAAGAATTTTTATATCTATGTAAAAAATCCCAGAATCATAGGTTAATCCCATAGACTCCGGCTTACATCCATGAGGACTGGAAACTAAATCTGGTCGATTCATATTGTCATATATTGTCATATCGTGATTCCTAAAAGCTTTTTCAAGCCACACAATATAAAAAATGTAGCTCAAAAACTGAAAGATAATGTTTTGTATTAATTTACATATACATTTTTATTCTATAAATTAACTAATTTCTTTAGTTGTAATGAGCGCAAGTAAACAAATTTATTTGTATAAATATAAATAAATACATTTAACACCAAAAAAAGGAAAAAAGTCTCAAACATAGTTGATGCCATTTGTAATTAAAATATTTTAAAATATAAATAAATCTCAGACTAGCGTATCGTGAGGTAAAATAATCATGAGGTGATATCGTATCGTTCAGCAGCAGCGACGACTCTAAACGTGTGTCGAAGCCCAAGCTCGTCAAGATCTTCATTTATTTAGATACGATCACGTCCTGACTGTCACATCATCACGGATTAAGCTTCATCAAAAATCGTTAGCAAACACAGAACAGTTCTTCGCGTATTCTAACTGTTTGTCTTTCTTCCAACTTCTTAACCCTGAAGCGAGATTTCTCTCGTCAGTCTACATGTGCGCTAACGCTAACCTCCTGCTCGGGCCGCCAGAACACAGCGTCTAATTTACACCTCCCATATGTGTGTGGCTGTAAGAAAGCAACAAAACAGGAAACATCTGAGGAAGCAACCAAGTGATCCAGAGCGAGGTCTGAACTCCAGACGGGTTTGGGCTTTAACGAACAGAGAGAGAGAGACGGAAAAACATATTTGTGATCTTTATTGCACCAGGCACTTCACATATTAACCCCCCCACGCGCACACACACACACACACACAGATGTCCTCGTATGTCCCGAGCCTCTGGCATCGTCGGAGGGGCGGAGATTAAAGATGATCAACTGATCACAAACGTTAGTTAGCCAGCTAACTAGTAAAGTTAGCTACTCCAGAAAGGTTTAACGTTAGGGTTATGTATATTTTTTTTACCCCATTTTTTGACCCGGCGGTGTCCGCGATACGGTCGGGACATGCGTGACCCCTCGCGACCTCCACACTATATATATATATATATATATATATTAATCATCTTTCTGTACAAAAACAAAAATCTGTATCCGAGACCGCGCTGGCCAAAACGGATGAGAGTTTTAACTGCCCAGTCGATTATCCTCCTCTTTTCTCCTTCATTCACAGAAGACTCCAGGCGCTAAATATTGAGGTGATTTAATAATGTACAATAAATACAACACAACACACTCCTCCTGATCGTTATTAAATAAAATACACTGTTCATTGTAGTGTGTGTGCGAGTGAGTGGGAGACGCTCCCGACTGTGAAGTGATTTAACGTGAGCTGTCCGTATTTAAGAGGGCGAAGAAAAAAAACCAAAACGGATCGATCCCGTGGCTCTGGATTTTCTTTACATTTATTTTTTCACACGGATTTCCGTGCCGTCAGGACCCGTACGATGGAACCCAAACCTCCAACCGCAAAGGCCTGAGAGAGAGAGAGAGAGAGAGAGAGAGAGAGAGAGAGAGAGAGAGAGAGAGAGAATATTACAATTCATGCGTCACAAAATAGATAAAAGGGATTTGCTCACAGAAAAAGTTTACAATTCACAAAATCGGTCCTTATTTATAACAGTCTGTTTTATTCCGTCACAGTGAAGGAGGTGTGGCCTGTTTGTGTCAGTGCTAACGAGAAGGCATGGTCTAATTTTGGCAGTAACAGTAAAGGAGGTGTGGCCTCTACATCTATTCATTACAGTGAAGGAGGTGTGACCTCTGTATCTGTTCATTACAGTGAAGGAGGTGTGACCTCTGTATCTGTTCATTACAGTGAAGGAGGTGTGACCTCTGTATCTGTTCATTACAGTGAAGGAGGTGTGACCTCTGTATCTGTTCATTACAGTGAAGGAGGTGTGGCCTGTGTATCTGTTACTAACAGTGAAGGAGGCGTGGCCTCTGTATCGGTCAGTAATGGTATCTGTACTGGCTGACTCTCACCTTTTCATGCCACTGCAGCAGGATGGCGCTGCTGTTATCTGATGGTTTCTCAAACCCTCTGTAGATGTACTTCATCAGCAGATCCACTCCGTTCTTATCCAGAGACTTCACAGCCGGCTCAATGTCACTGCTCTTAAAGGAGGTGAGAACACGCAGCACCACGGCCTGGGCACGCTCCTGAGAGAGGGAGTGTGAGAGGGCGAGAGAAAGAGAGAGGGGCCGATATATTAATAGACGGCTCTGAAACCCGAGGCATGTTTCTGTCGGCATTTTTGTTTCGTATGAAACCAGTAATAAATAAACAATAATGTGTGATGTGTCCTGTTTAAATATAACTATAATTTTCAGTGAAATTTGGAATTAAATCTAATTTTTTTCATTTCCAAACTCTCATGTAACCGATGTCTTGTCCAGGTTGTTCAGCACTAGTCTAAAATTTCAAGACCTTTTTTTACAGCATTATAAAGTTTCAGCTTCATGATCAGCATGCGTACGTCCACACTCACTGTCCAGCTCTGAGCGGAATTAATGGACCGGATAACGAGAATAAATAAAAGGAACAAATGTGTCTGTGGTTTAAATCTGTCCCGGGTTTGTACATCAGCTGTCCTCCTTCTGCTTTCTGAAAGAAACACACTTCATATCAGAGAGCAAAAAAAACGTGGTCCAAATGAACACAAACATCAGGGCATGTTAAAGGTCCATCACTGATCACTTCCACATGTCCAGGAACAAAGTGCTTTAATTCAAACCACTGACATGGTGTGAAAACCACAGCTTAAAAAAAACAAAAACAAAACATGCTTTTATAATTAGCCAGGAAATTTATCCTGGTCTGTGTTAAAAAAAACAAAACAAAACAAAAAAAAGTTCTGGATCCAACTCAAATCATTTTACTTAATTTTCTGAAAAACATTTCCTAACTACGTGTCTCTCAAATCTGAGTTTTTAAAAGAAAAGCTTGATTTGGACCAATCAGTGATCTTAAAAAAGGCAAGCTCCACCCACAATGGTTCATATGCTGCGTTCTAATTAAAGTCGTTATTACTAGGAAATAAAAACAAAACACAGCCTCAGCTTTGGAATTCCGACTCGGGATCTCGGGAAGCAAGATGCTGTTCCGAGAAAAGATGAGTACAACATTCGACTCTAGAGCTTAAAAAAAATTTAAAAAACATCCTGGAAGTTCTGTTCTTCAAAAAGAATGCTGTAACGGGAACGGAATTATTTATTTATTCTTCACTAATTAAAAACTAGCCTGCTGATGCAGAAGGAAAGAAAGAAAGAAACATGAGCGTGTGGGAAGAAAAAGTAGGAGGAGCTTGTTAGTGTGTGGGAAGAAAAAGTAGGAGGAGTTTGTTACCTTCACAGCTGGGTTTTTGGAGTTGATGGGCGGGTTCTTCAGAGCCACGTGAAACGCAGTCATCAAGTCTCCTGTGCATTACAGTCGGTTAAGGAAAGCAGAGTGGAGAGAGGATCCTGTCTGTCAGGACACGCCCCCTGAAATCACACCACCACCCCCTCCGTGTCTCTAGCTACTTCTAACACAGCGTTCCTGACCACAAATAAACAAGTTTCTAGTTTCCTCTCAGTTTCTATCTCCTTCAGCGTATAACAACAACGTAATAAACACCGACAGGGAACAAAAATCCTAATTTTTTAGCAGTTATTTAATATAAAGACGAAGGAGAAGTAACATCTACAGAAGGAGTCTCCAGGTCCAGCGCTTTGTCACAGGAGTTCCCTGAAACTCTGTCACATGACCAAGTGCGTATTTTTTTCTTCTGGAGGATGACGAGGTGTTAAAATTCCTTCTGAAAAACCTGTTTTTCTGGAATCTGCAGCGCTTTCCGGAGGTGTCCCGGAGCGTCGAGCTGCACGCTGACATCAGATGACAGGAACGGTGTGAGGAATGACGGAGAAACCCTGATTATAGGAGTGTGTTCTGCCTGAACAGACACTGAGTCATCTTTACTCTGATCCTCATTACGGTCTACAGCTGGGTGTTCAAACGTTCTTCAGATCAGGGACAGACCAGTGGTCAGGTGGTTCCGCCTGCACCTGACCCACATAAAAAGTTCCTCGTAAAGAGAGGGGAGGTTAAACAAGACGACACGCGAGGCTACGTTACTCTGTACTACAACACACAGAAAAACCTCTGCACAGGAATCATGAGAGCATCAAAGCCACTCTGAAGTTCCACATGGACCTCCTGCAAGTCCACACCCTGAAACACACCACACACACACACCCTGAAACACACAACACACACACACACACACCCTGAAACACACAACACACACACACACACACACACACTGAAACACACAACACACACACACACACACACACCCTGAAACACACAACACACACACACACACACACACCCTGAAACACACAACACAACACACACACACACCCTCAAACAGAACACAATAACACACACACCCTCAAACAGAACACAACACACACACACACCCTCAAACAGAACACAACACACACACACACCCTCAAACAGAACACAACACACACACACACCCTCAAACAGAACACAACACACACACACACCCTGAAACACACACACACACACACCCTGAAACACACAACACACACACACACACACACCCTGAAACACACAACACACACACACACACACACACCCTGAAACACACAACACACACACACACACACACACACCCTGAAACACACAACACACACACACACACACACACACCCTGAAACACACAACACACACACACACACACCCTGAAACACACAACACACACACACACACACACCCTGAAACACACAACACACACACACACACACCCTGAAACACACAACACACACACACACACACCCTGAAACACACAACACACACACACACACACCCTGAAACACACAACACACACACACACACACCCTGAAACACACAACACACACACACACACACCCTGAAACACACAACACACACACACACACACCCTGAAACACACAACACACACACACACACACCCTGAAACACACACACACACACACACACACACACACCCTGAAACACACACACACACACACACACACACACACCCTGAAACACACAACACACACACACACACACCCTGAAACACACAACACACACACACACACACCCTGAAACACACAACACACACACACACACACCCTGAAACACACACACACACACACACACACACACCCTGAAACACACACACACACACACACACACACCCTGAAACACACAACACACACACACACACACACCCTGAAACACACAACACACACACACACACACACACACACCCTGAAACACACAACACACACACACACACACACACCCTGAAACACACAACACACACACACACACACACCCTGAAACACACAACACACACACACACACACCCTGAAACACACAACACACACACACCCTGAAACACACAACACACACACACCCTGAAACACACAACACACAACACACACACACCCTGAAACACACCATACACACACACACCCTGAAACACACCACACACACACCCTGAAACACACCATACACACACACACACACACCCTGAAACACACCACACACACACCCTGAAACACACCACACACACACACACACACCCTGAAACACACCACACACACACCCTGAAACACACCACACACACACACACACACCCTGAAACACACCACACACACACCCTGAAACACACCATACACACACACACACACACCCTGAAACACACCACACACACACACACCCTGAAACACACCACACACACACCCTGAAACACACCACACACACACACACACACCCTGAAACACACCACACACACACACACACACCCTGAAACACACCACACACACACACACACACAAACACACACACACACACACACACCCTGAAACACACCACACACACACCCTGAAACACACCACACACACACACACCCTGAAACACACCACACACACACACACCCTGAAACACACCACACACACACACACACCCTGAAACACACCACACACACACACCCTGAAACACACCACACACACACACACACACCCTGAAACACACCACACACACACACACACACACCCTGAAACACACCACACACACACACACACACACCCTGAAACACACCACACACACACACACCCTGAAACACACCACACACACACACACACACACCCTGAAACACACCACACACACACACACACACCCTGAAACACACCACACACACACACACACACCCTGAAACACACCACACACACACACACACACCCTGAAACACACCACACACACACACACACACCCTGAAACACACCACACACACACACACACACCCTGAAACACACCACACACACACACACACCCTGAAACACACCACACACACACACACACCCTGAAACACACCACACACACACACACACCCTGAAACACACCACACACACACACACACCCTGAAACACACCACACACACACACACACCCTGAAACACACCACACACACACACACACCCTGAAACACACCACACACACACACACCCTGAAACACACCACACACACACACACCCTGAAACACACCACACACACACACCCTGAAACACACCACACACACACACACCCTGAAACACACCACACACACACACACACACCCTGAAACACTCAATACACACACACACACCCTGAAACACACCACACACACACACCCTGAAACACACCACACACACACACCCTGAAACACACCACACACACCCTGAAACACACCACACACACACACACCCTGAAACACACCACACACACACACACACACACACCCTGAAACACACCACACACACACACACACCCTGAAACACACCACACACACACACCCTGAAACACACCACACACACACCCTGAAACACACCACACACACACACACCCTGAAACACACCACACACACACACACCCTGAAACACACCACACACACACACACCCTGAAACACACCACACACACACACACCCTGAAACACACCACACACACACACACCCTGAAACACACCACACACACACACACCCTGAAACACACCACACACACACACACCCTGAAACACACCACACACACACACACCCTGAAACACACCACACACACACACACCCTGAAACACACCACACACACACACACCCTGAAACACACCACACACACACACACCCTGAAACACACCACACACACACACACACACCCTGAAACACACCACACACACACACCCTGAAACACACATTGTTCTGTGTTTCATTTTAGGTTACGGTTCTTATGAGCACATGGAGGATGGTCCACATTTCAACACAGGGACACTGTATATGATGTCACACAAACAAATACATAAATAAAACAATATCAAACAACACCCCCCCCCATTCCCATGTCGCCACGGTAACCTGTGTGATTATTTTTGTCTTATTAACTTTAAGAGAAAGTAGAGTGAGGGAACGACTGTTTACAGCTGCTATGACGTCAGTCACAGAGCTCCTTTCATGGACTTTTGACGTCATTAGATTGCAACTATAAATTGATAAAGGTCAGACGTGTCTTTCGTGCTAAAGTCGTGTTGACCGACTAGTGCAGGATAAGAGGAATAAAACACTCCAGCGCGTGCTGTTATTGGAAAACAGTCCACTGTGTTGTGAAAACAGTAAGAAGTCAGTGGACAGTGCTAAACTGGACGCGACCGGAAGACTTCCATTAGTTGTTAGCAACGTTAGCAAAAAGCACGTAGCTCCGGTGCTAACGTGAAGGGAATCAAAACCGCAGACATTGGCTAACATACAAAAATAAACAAATATGAAAGGTACGAGAGCGCGCGCGCGCTGACTCTCTGGCATGCACGGTACACTGCTCGTGCACGTGTCCGTGCACGAGCATGATTCAAATCGTTCTGCGCGTGAAGGATATTGCCTGATGAGCGCGTCCACCTCGGCTCCGTCCGGCCCTTGCTGCTCGGCGGCCTCCTCGTTCTCGTCCACGAACCGGTTCTCGTCGTACTGGTCTATGTCCACGCCCCGGAACCGCGACCACAGCGTGTTCTTCGCCATGACGACCAGCGAGCGGCTCGAGGGGCGGACGGGGGCAGGCGCGCGCGCGCTCTCTATCGCTTTCTCACACTCACACACACACACACACACACACTCACACTCACACACACACACACACACACACACACACACTCGCTCGCTCGCTCTCTCACAGGTTTCGGGTCTCGCGCCGCGGTTCCACTTGCGCTCACTGTGTGCAAGAGTGTCGCACGGTGAGTGCCTCGCGCTGCCGCTCTCTCGGTCAGGTGCGAACCCGTCACGGTTAAACGTTACCTCTCTCCTAACCCGAGCATCTCCACACAGCGCCGCTAGCCAGAGCGGAACCGGAAGGGCACGTGACTGTCCGACGCAGAGACGTCGCTGTTTCCGGTTCCTGTACGTGAAATTAATTGTTAAAACACAATAAAAAGAATCTCTTTGAATAAACAAACAAACAAACAAATAAATTATTTTCTCAATTAAAAGTTTAATAATAGAATTACTGAAGAAAGGCAAAACTATAATATAAAATATAATATAAACGGCGCACGCGCTAAAAACAAACAAATAAACAAAATGTCTTTTAATAATAAACATAAATAAATCAATCTTATGCAAAAAAATGGAATCAAAACCAAAAAGTAAATAAAACAAAACATTAAACCTGTGATGAACATTAAGTACATATTCATTTAAATATTTACGAAATTACTTTAGAAATATTTTTAAAACGTGAAAGGGAATAAATAAAAATAAAGAGAATATATTCGTTTGTTTTGTTTATTTGAATCCTGACATTTTTATATTGTGAATTTAATGATATAAAAATGTATAAATATATATAAAATCATTTTATCGCAGGTTTCGGGATTTAGGGTTAGTTTTGTTATTTAATGTTTTAACTTTTATGTCCAAATAAAGCCGGTGTAGAGGCAGTGTGAAGGCAGGAGGCAGGAGGTCTTCAGCCTGTAGGTGCCAGCAGAGCTCTTTAAACTTTTCTCCTCTCTCCACTTCATCACTTCCACCGTTTCCTCCTGAAATACTGGAATATTTCTTCCTACAGTCATGAGCGCAGGAACAACACCATGCAGTTTAACTGTATTTTCTCTTCACCAGTGAATCAGTGAATCATTTCCCATTTGATTCACTGAGTGATTTGTGACTCTCACCACATCACAGAGCGCATCTCTCCTCCTGTCTTCTCCCTGTCACGCCAAGACGCTTTTTTTAAATTTATTTTTTGTTTCCATGCCGTCTCGCTTTTATTTTTCACTCCCCGAGAGAGCAACATCTGGACAATACGCAGAACATCTGTGTGCCATAATTACCCGCTACTTGTATAACCCCTTTATACATGTGTGCTCATGAGCTCAGATCACATCTGGGCCGATAACGTAAACCAGCCCTGCGTGTGTGTGTAGGTTTTATTTTTTATCACTGACCACCTCCGGCATCTTCTTCCTCATCTTCCTCTTACAGCAGCAGGGCAAATATTTACCCCGAGTGTGAGAAGAGACTTCAGGACATTTACACCAAACCGCAGCCTCTTACATAGTGTGTTTATGAGATTTATTCCTCTCTCTCTCTCTCTCTCTCTCTCTCTCTCTCACTTACTCTCTCACACACACACACATTTACTGTCTCAGTTCAATTAAATTTTATTGCTATGATCATCTCTCTCCTTATCAATTTGTTGATCTCTCTCTCTCTCTCTCTCACACTCTCTCTCTTTCAGACTTTCTGTCTCTATCCCATGTTCTCATGATCTATTTCTCACCCTCTCACTCCTCTCGATCTCGTTCTCTCTTACTGTTTTCCTCTCTCTATCTCTTACTTTCTCTCTCTCTCTCTGTCTGTCTCCCTCTCTCTGTCTGTCTGTCTCTCTCTCTCTGTCTGTCTGTCTCCCTCTCTGTCTGTCTGTCTGTCTCTCTCTCTGTCTCTCTCTCTCTACAAATCATTTAACTATGAATCTGTTTATTACTGTTATCCATGTACATTTTCTCCACTTGTTGATTTACGCTTCCTCTTTAGCAAATAAACAGCTTTTTGAAGAAGAACAGTCAGACTCTGAGGTTGTTAATAATAATAATAATAATAACGCGCTGGAGATCAGCTTTAGCTCCGCCCCCTTATCTTAACATTAATTTAGATTTAATACGAATTAAGTCATAAGACCAGCCCGATTACACCTACAGCTTCAAAAACCACACAAACGACCTGAAAGAAACCCAAAAATTTCATCTGTTTGTTAAAGGACAATTTTTTTTATCATGTATAAACTCACATTTCTTTTTTTTTTATCAACTATCACTTTTTGTCACGGCTGATATTTTTGCGGAAACTGATTTGATTTATTTCTATTTATTTGCTTTAAAACAAAGTCATGTATAAACTATCCCAAAAAACTTGAAAATCACAACCCTGGCCACCCGACAGCTATTCATTATAAATGATAAACACAATAAATGAGCTTTAAATGAATTTCCACCAGTGTTGGATTAGCACAGCTGTCATAAATATTTTTGTAGGTCTGTGTTCACCAGAACCTTTGGATCAGTCCGCCCCCCTCCACCTGTTGGTCCGGGCGTGTAGCTCACACACACTCTTGCTCTCCTGAGGCCCTCGAGGCCCCCACACAAACGTCTTGGTGGTTTTGGTTTTATGAGGCAGAGGCCCCCACCGCTCACAGCTAGTTATTTTGGGGCGTGACCCGGTTATTCCTCTGGGTTCTGTTTTGAAGACGCCCCGGTTTCCCGTCCTGTCCAAGCTCGGGGGGTGTTTTATGGCTCTTTTGTCGAAGCTGAAGGATCTGACCGGGTGTGTTCTGGCTCGGTGGCGTTCAGAGGTGTGAGGGGTTCTGATCTGGCGACCAAACGAGGAACCATAAAAGGGCGGGAGCACGCATGGCGTGGGCGAAGAGCGTGTACGTGCGATCGTACCCGGAATGGATAAAGCCGGTGCTGGGAGCATCAGCCTCCTTGTGCTGCTGTGTTCTGAGTTTCTGACATGAGCAGCTTCAGATTTCAGCTTCACAGCTGGAGCTTTAGGTCTTCCCTCTAAAACATCTCCTGTATGTTGATGTATATCATCTGACTTTCCAGAATTTTCCTCTTCATCTCTGGTGCTATGTTCTTCTCCCGGTTCCTGAGCGATGTCAGGACTCTCCTCTCTTACACCACCTTGCTCGTTCTCTTCTTTTTCAGCAAGCTTGTTCTGACTGCCTCGCCACCTTTTGTCGCATTCTTCTGTCTTACGTTTTTGCTCACTTCCTGTCTCGGTTGTAACGATGTCTTCCAGGACATCAGGTGTTCTGTTTCCTCCGGCGACGTCACACTTTCCTTCATTCCTCTCATCAGCCTTTGGTCCAATTTGAATCTCTGCGGTTTTCAGATCTGTCTCAGCGTCCTGTCTGTCCAACTCCTCGTCTGCTTCTTTCCTGTTGGGGAAACGACATCAATAACAGATTTCCGTATTCTATTTACGTTTAGCTGATGTCTTTATGACATTAATTTCATTTATACAACTGAGCAGTTGAGGCTTCATCCAAGCCAAAATGTTTCATTTCTAGTCCAATGTGTAAGTTGACACTTTTTAAATAGTTCCTCTACAGTGGCCGAGAAGTGCAAAACACAATAACAAATCATAAAACACACAGAGAATTCAGACAACCGGGAAAGGTAGGTATCCTGTAGAAGACAGCGCTGAGAGAGCGAGAGGCATGACGAGAGTAAACCGATCTGTTCTCAGGGCAATCCGACTTCTCTACAGATGCTGAAAGTCTAAATATAAAAGCTGACGGATTCTGAACCAATCCGATTTACACGCTTTCTAAATTACAGCGAATGCGTCAGCCAGGACCCGCTCGGCGCCGGGGACAGAAGCTCAGAGCCGAGCAGAGCCACACAGGGAAGATAGAAAGGCGGCCATGTTGGAATTTTACTGTCATATCCACAACTAATAAATTTTCATCGATTATTAGATACATTTAGTGTTGAACTGGTTCAGTAATTGGAATTTAATTAAGTAATTTTTGTAATTAGAAGATCAGACGAACATGAACTCCGCCCCCTTACCTTAACCTTTATTTAGATTTAATACGAATTAAGTCATAAGTTCAGGTATGAACATTAGCTCCACCCCCTTACCTTAACCTTTATTTTGATTTAATATGAATTAAGTCATAAGATCAGGTACGAACATTAGCTCCGCCCCCTTACCTTAACCTTGGTTTAATTTGAATATGGTTGTTACAGACACAAACCTCACTTCAGTTACAGTCTGATTTCATGTGAAGTCAACACAAACCCCGCCCCCAGTCCTGCCCCTAATCTCTGTATGATTTCACACAGAGGGGTGAGAACATTAACCCCACCTCTTAACCTTCACTTATAATTAAGATCATTTTTTTTGTTATTTCAATATATTTACTTTCTCAGTTCGAGGTAAAACTTTCACTGGAACATGACTTGAATGTGTGATGTTAAACTTTTCCCTATAATTTTTCAAAATAATATTTTGTTTCCATGGCAACTAATGTGAGACACGAAACCCGTCCCCGACTGATGGAGTGCGTTTCAGCCAAATGGAACACTGTGTGATTTATTTATTTTTCCGTGAAACTGTTTCTACTAATTATCTGATTAAGACGAACGACTCGGGTGTAACCGGTACGTTATCCGTGTATCAGGTTCTGCGGTTCCTCTGCATGACCTGGAACACCTGCTCAACCTCCCATCCAGAACTCCTGCCTATTTTATCAGTAATAAAATCTGAAAGCGCAGCAGCGACACGGCCGCGCTGACGTTACGGCCTCGGGGGTGATGTCGTGTCGGTGCTAACATGATTTCCAGGCCAGCTGGATGTCCAGCGCTGAGCCGGAGGGATTTGGGTTGGATGAAGAGATGAGATGTCACCGGATATCCCCAGTGCACCACGGGAGAGGAGGGAGTTCCCACAATGCCATGTGTTGCCTCCACCTCAAAGATAAATACACCAGCTGCCTCGGAGCTGTGGT
Organism: Hemibagrus wyckioides; assembly: GCF_019097595.1. Taxonomy (NCBI): domain Eukaryota; kingdom Metazoa; phylum Chordata; class Actinopteri; order Siluriformes; family Bagridae; genus Hemibagrus; species Hemibagrus wyckioides. The sequence goes on from NC_080714.1 coordinate 2,856,255, forward strand.
GAGGTATGAAAGCCGGGGCACGGACTAATCCCGCGGCGGGGTCGGGGCAGAATTAACACACACAGCGAGATAGTGATGGACATCGTGTAAACAGTTCATTCTTGGAGAATCTGGGGATAGCAAGGATTTCATCAGCTCGCGTAAACGAGCAGCGCCTCGCTAAATTTAAACCTGGATTCATTCTTGGCTAATGCTGTAACGTCGCTGTAACTGTAACGTCTTTCATCTCCAGTTATTTACTGCGTTTGGTGGAAAGTGAATTCCTAAACTTCAGAATCCTCATATCATGGCTTCATTTTTTTTTACAGCTCTTCTGTTAGTGATGAACAACTCGCAACGTTTCAACAAACAAGTTCTCAGTCAGGAAAGAAAGAAAGAAAGACAGACACAGACAGACAGACAGACAGACAGACAGAAAGAAAGAAAGAAAGAAAGCAAGCTCTTCTGTTAGCGTTAAACTCACGTCTCAAGGACTCAGGACAGGAAGTAGTAACACATACACTCACTGCTCTGACCTTGTTGTTTTTTTCTTCAAAATTTGTACAAAGCAAAATAATTCTGAACAGTTAACATGCAAAATTAACATCTAAATATTATCGCCAGGCATATTGGTGTTTCTTTATTTATTTTATTTTTTTTAATTGAATCCCACTGTATTAAATATTAATGAAATTTAATTTAATTTTTAATTTTTATTTATTCATTTATTTATTTTGTACATTTGAGTCTGCACTGCTGTCAGTGCTGCTGCCATGGAAACCTTCTGACCAATCAGAATCCAGAATTCCACAGCGCTGTGGTGTAAAGGTGAGTAATAACCTGGGGTCAGTGGGGTAGTTGGGCAGATAGAGGTGAAGAACAGGATTTCTGGTCGAGGAGCAATCCAGAAGGTCACTGTGTCCTTTTCCACCGGTTCTCCACACCAACCTGTGTGTTCCTCCACACACACACACACACACACACACATCATTGTTTAAGAGCTTCTGATGACTAATCACATTTATTGACTTCTCCTTTCTGTAATCTTTTACGCTGTTTATTCTGAGTCTTGGAGTGAGCTCCCTGCTGCAGAGCTTCGATCCGATTCGTCTTTAAAAGGTTCCTCAGGTCGGTGCTAACGATCCTGAAGCTCGTTAATCTAACAGAGGGCGGAGCTGAGTGGCAATAAAGATTGCACGTGTGATGGAGAGGAACGAGCGCAAGCGAGCTGCTCACGCAATCCTTGTCCTCCGTTTCAGTTCAACCTTTTTACACAAGACACATGCTGTTCATCTTCATCTTCATGAAGGTCCTACATTTACTCCTGAACTCCTGAATTTCGTCACCCATCATCTGCTTCACAAATTTTTCCATGTTGCTGATGTTTTAAATCGATTCTCTTTGCACAGAATACAGTGATATTAAGTCTTCTTGAAGGATAAAAAAGAGCAAATAAAAAATGAAGAACAAGAATAATGAAAGAAAGACAAGAGGAAGGAAAGAAAGAAAGACAGAAAGAAAGAAAGAATTTAACGAATCAGGAATTCGAGTTCTTTCACTTTAAACATCTGAAATATTTGAAGCCACACTGAGTGGACAGCCAGCAGTAAGTGGACATGTGACCCCAGGGTATCTGGGGGGAGGGGAGGGGTGCCGGTTAGCAGCCTGTACCACCCCCGAGCTAACGGCTCATTAACCGCGCTGACTCGTTGCTTCCAGATTCCAGAGCTGCCCTGCAGACGGGGGCATTCGGGGGTAAAAACCTGCTGATTGATGGCATGCGACCGGTCAGTTTAAGTGCCTGTTTATTGGGGCGGCCGTCAGATGCGAAGACTCGGCCCCGTCTCAAACGACGGACTTTGTTTACTTACTCAGTGTCGCCTTCAAAAACAAACAAACGCTAGGATTGCCCCAGAGAGGGGTACTTAACCCCGGTGTGAAAGGTTGAGGCTTCCTGTACAAACAGCAGGTTTGATCACTTGCTGATTTCCTGGAGCAGTATAACCACTCTGTTAGCATATAAACCCAAAACGTAACAAACACTAGCACACTGACACACATCATGAGAACATGGAGTACCCGGAGTACCTGGTGCCGGGGCGTTAACGTCACTCTGTCCTGCCCTGGTGTCCGCCGGAGCGGTGGAGGGTCGAGGGTCCTGCGTCACCATTGCTCTCGTCCTCGCTACACTGCTCCACGCTCTCTTCTTCTCCTCTCCTGTTTTCCTGCGTTCATCCACCATTCCGTTAGCGGCGCTCGCTCCTCCCTCGCTCTCCTCGGCTTTCTGGTTTTCTGCCTTATTGCCACAGCGCTCCGGCCTCAGGGACAGAACACAGCGCTTTCCACATGCTGGAGCAGGAACATCATTATATCAGATATAGATAAAGATACAGAAATCAAACAGACGAAGTGTAAATGTGTTTAGTGTTAGTGCTGTTAGTGTTAGTGCTGTTAGTGTTAGTGCTGTTAGTGTTAGTGCTGTTAGTGTTTAGTGTTAGTGTTTAGTGTTAGTGTTAGTGTTAGTGTTAGTGCTGTTAGTGTTAGTGCTGTTAGTGTTAGTGCTGTTAGTGTTTAGTGTTAGTGTTTAGTGTTTAGTGTTAGTGTTTAGTGTTAGTGTTTAGTGTTTAGTGTTAGTGTTTAGTGTTGTTAGTGTTAGTGTTAGTGTTTAGTGTTAGTGTTAGTGTTAGTGTTAGTGTTTAGTGTTAGTGTTTAGTGTTTAGTGTTAGTGCTGTTAGTGTTAGTGCTGTTAGTGTTAGTGTTTAGTGTTAGTGTTGTTAGTGTTAGTGTTGTTAGTGTTAGTGTTAGTGTTTAGTGTTAGTGTTAGTGTTAGTGTTAGTGTTAGTGTTTAGTGTTAGTGTTTAGTGTTTAGTGTTAGTGCTGTTAGTGTTAGTGCTGTTAGTGTTAGTGTTTAGTGTTAGTGTTTAGTGTTTAGTGTTAGTGCTGTTAGTGTTAGTGCTGTTAGTGTTAGTGTTTAGTGTTAGTGTTGTTAGTGTTAGTGTTGTTAGTGTTAGTGTTAGTGTTTAGTGTTAGTGTTAGTGTTAGTGTTAGTGTTTAGTGTTAGTGTTTAGTGTTTAGTGTTAGTGCTGTTAGTGTTAGTGCTGTTAGTGTTAGTGTTTAGTGTTAGTGTTGTTAGTGTTAGTGTTGTTAGTGTTAGTGCTGTTAGTGTTAGTGTTTAGTGTTAGTGTTGTTAGTGTTAGTGTTGTTAGTGTTAGTGCTGTTAGTGTTTAGTGTTTAGTGTTTGTGTTAGTGTTAGTGTTGTTAGTGTTAGTGCTGTTAGTGTTTAGTGTTAGTGTTAGTGCTGTTAGTGTTTAGTGTTTAGTGTTAGTGTTAGTGTTTTTAGTATTTAGTGTTTGGTGTTAGTGCTGTTAGTGTTAGTGTTTAGTGTTTAGTGTTAGTGTTTAGTGTTTGTGTTAGTGTTGTTAGTGTTAGTGTTTTTAGTATTTAGTGTTAGTGCTGTTAGTGTTAGTGTTAGTGTTTAGTGTTAGTGTTGTTAGTGTTGTTAGTGTTAGTGCTGTTAGTGTTTAGTGTTTAGTGTTTGTGTTAGTGTTGTTAGTGTTAGTGTTGTTAGTGTTAGTGCTGTTAGTGTTTAGTGTTAGTGTTAGTGCTGTTAGTATTTAGTGTTTAGTGTTAGTGCTGTTAGTGTTAGTGTTTAGTGTTAGTGTTAGTGTTTAGTGTTAGTGTTTTTAGTGTTAGTGCTGTTAGTGTTAGTGTTTAGTGTTAGTGTTAGTGTTAGTGTTAGTGTTTTTAGTGTTTAGTGTTTAGTGTTAGTGTTGTTAGTGTTAGTGTTGTTAGTGTTAGTGCTGTTAGTGTTTAGTGTTTATTGTTCGTGTTAGTGTTGTTAGTGTTAGTGCTGTTAGTGTTAGTGTTTAGTGTTTAGTGTTAGTGTTTTTAGTATTTAGTGTTAGTGCTGTTAGTGTTAGTGTTTAGTGTTAGTGTTAGTGTTTTTAGTATTTAGTGTTTAGTGTTAGTGCTGTTAGTGTTAGTGTTAGTGTTAGTGTTTAGTGTTAGTGTTAGTGTTGTTAGTGTTAGTGTTGTTAGTGTTAGTGCTGTTAGTGTTTAGTGTTTATTGTTCGTGTTAGTGTTGTTAGTGTTAGTGCTGTTAGTGTTAGTGTTTAGTGTTTAGTGTTAGTGTTTTTAGTATTTAGTGTTAGTGCTGTTAGTGTTAGTGTTTAGTGTTAGTGTTAGTGTTTTTAGTATTTAGTGTTTAGTGTTAGTGCTGTTAGTGTTAGTGTTAGTGTTTAGTGTTAGTGTTGTTAGTGTTAGTGTTGTTAGTGTTAGTGCTGTTAGTGTTTAGTGTTTAGTGTTTGTGTTAGTGTTGTTAGTGTTAGTGTTGTTAGTGTTAGTGCTGTTAGTGTTTAGTGTTAGTGTTAGTGCTGTTAGTGTTTAGTGTTTTTAGTATTTAGTGTTTAGTGTTAGTGCTGTTAGTGTTAGTGTTTAGTGTTAGTGTTTAGTGTTAGTGTTAGTGTTGTTAGTGTTAGTGTTGTTAGTGTTAGTGCTGTTAGTGTTTAGTGTTAGTGTTAGTGCTGTTAGTGTTTAGTGTTTAGTGTTAGTGTTTTTAGTATTTAGTGTTTAGTGTTAGTGCTGTTAGTGTTAGTGTTTAGTGTTAGTGTTTAGTGTTTAGTGTTAGTGTTGTTAGTGTTAGTGTTGTTAGTGTTAGTGCTGTTAGTGTTTAGTGTTAGTGTTAGTGCTGTTAGTGTTTAGTGTTTAGTGTTAGTGTTAGTGTTTTTAGTATTTAGTGTTTAGTGTTAGTGCTGTTAGTGTTAGTGTTTAGTGTTTAGTGTTAGTGTTAGTGTTGTTAGTGTTAGTGCTGTTAGTGTTTAGTGTTTAGTGTTCGTGTTAGTGTTGTTAGTGTTAGTGCTGTTAGTGTTTAGTGTTTAGTGTTAGTGTTTTTAGTATTTAGTGTTAGTGCTGTTAGTGTTTAGTGTTTAGTGTTAGTGTTAGTGTTAGTGTTTTTAGTATTTAGTGTTTAGTGTTAGTGCTGTTAGTGTTAGTGTTTAGTGTTAGTGTTGTTAGTGTTAGTGTTGTTAGTGTTAGTGCTGTTAGTGTTTAGTGTTAGTGCTGTTAGTGTTTAGTGTTTAGTGTTAGTGTTAGTGTTAGTGTTTTTAGTATTTAGTGTTTAGTGTTAGTGCTGTTAGTGTTAGTGTTTAGTGTTTAGTGTTAGTGTTTAGTGTTTGTGTTAGTGTTGTTAGTGTTAGTGTTTTTAGTATTTAGTGTTTAGTGTTAGTGCTGTTAGTGTTAGTGTTTAGTGTTAGTGTTAGTGTTTAGTGTTAGTGTTTTTAGTGTTAGTGCTGTTAGTGTTAGTGTTTAGTGTTAGTGTTAATGTTTTTAGTTTTTAGTGTTTAGTGTTAGTGTTGTTAGTGTTAGTGTTTTTAGTGTTATTGTTAGTGTTAGTGTTAGTGTTTTTAGTGTTTAGTGTTTAGTGTTAGTGTTAGTGTTGTTAGTGTTAGTGTTGTTAGTGTTAGTGCTGTTAGTGTTTAGTGTTTATTGTTCGTGTTAGTGTTGTTAGTGTTAGTGCTGTTAGTGTTAGTGTTTAGTGTTTAGTGTTAGTGTTTTTAGTATTTAGTGTTAGTGCTGTTAGTGTTAGTGTTTAGTGTTAGTGTTAGTGTTTTTAGTATTTAGTGTTTAGTGTTAGTGCTGTTAGTGTTAGTGTTAGTGTTTAGTGTTAGTGTTGTTAGTGTTAGTGTTTAGTGTTTAGTGTTTGTGTTAGTGTTGTTAGTGTTAGTGTTGTTAGTGTTAGTGCTGTTAGTGTTTAGTGTTAGTGTTAGTGCTGTTAGTGTTTAGTGTTTTTAGTATTTAGTGTTTAGTGTTAGTGCTGTTAGTGTTAGTGTTTAGTGTTAGTGTTTAGTGTTAGTGTTAGTGTTGTTAGTGTTAGTGTTGTTAGTGTTAGTGCTGTTAGTGTTTAGTGTTAGTGTTAGTGCTGTTAGTGTTTAGTGTTTAGTGTTAGTGTTTTTAGTATTTAGTGTTTAGTGTTAGTGCTGTTAGTGTTAGTGTTTAGTGTTTAGTGTTAGTGTTTAGTGTTTAGTGTTAGTGTTGTTAGTGTTAGTGTTGTTAGTGTTAGTGCTGTTAGTGTTTAGTGTTAGTGTTAGTGCTGTTAGTGTTTAGTGTTTAGTGTTAGTGTTAGTGTTTTTAGTATTTAGTGTTTAGTGTTAGTGCTGTTAGTGTTAGTGTTTAGTGTTTAGTGTTAGTGTTAGTGTTGTTAGTGTTAGTGCTGTTAGTGTTTAGTGTTTAGTGTTAGTGTTTTTAGTATTTAGTGTTAGTGCTGTTAGTGTTTAGTGTTTAGTGTTAGTGTTAGTGTTAGTGTTAGTGTTTTTAGTATTTAGTGTTTAGTGTTAGTGCTGTTAGTGTTAGTGTTTAGTGTTAGTGTTGTTAGTGTTAGTGTTGTTAGTGTTAGTGCTGTTAGTGTTTAGTGTTAGTGCTGTTAGTGTTTAGTGTTTAGTGTTAGTGTTAGTGTTTTTAGTATTTAGTGTTTAGTGTTAGTGCTGTTAGTGTTAGTGTTTAGTGTTTAGTGTTAGTGTTTAGTGTTTGTGTTAGTGTTGTTAGTGTTAGTGTTTTTAGTATTTAGTGTTTAGTGTTAGTGCTGTTAGTGTTAGTGTTTAGTGTTAGTGTTGTTCGTGTTGTTAGTGTTAGTGCTGTTAGTGTTTAGTGTTTAGTGTTTAGTGTTTAGTGTTTGTGTTAGTGTTGTTAGTGTTAGTGTTGTTAGTGTTAGTGCTGTTAGTGTTTAGTGTTAGTGTTAGTGCTGTTAGTGTTTAGTGTTTAGTGTTAGTGTTAGTGTTTTTAGTATTTAGTGTTTGGTGTTAGTGCTGTTAGTGTTAGTGTTTTTAGTATTTAGTGTTTAGTGTTAGTGCTGTTAGTGTTAGTGTTAGTGTTTAGTGTTAGTGTTTAGTGTTAGTGTTGTTAGTGTTGTTAGTGTTAGTGCTGTTAGTGTTTAGTGTTTAGTGTTTAGTGTTTGTGTTAGTGTTGTTAGTGTTAGTGTTGTTAGTGTTAGTGCTGTTAGTGTTTAGTGTTAGTGTTAGTGCTGTTAGTGTTTAGTGTTTAGTGTTAGTGTTAGTGTTTTTAGTATTTAGTGTTTAGTGTTAGTGCTGTTAGTGTTAGTGTTGTGTTTAGTGTTAGTGTTTAGTGTTTGTGTTAGTGTTGTTAGTGTTAGTGTTTTTAGTATTTAGTGTTAGTGCTGTTAGTGTTAGTGTTTAGTGTTTAGTGTTAGTGTTAGTGTTAGTGTTTTTAGTATTTAGTGTTTAGTGTTAGTGCTGTTAGTGTTAGTGTTTAGTGTTAGTGCTGTTAGTGTTTAGTGTTTAGTGTTAGTGTTAGTGTTTTTAGTATTTAGTGTTTAGTGTTAGTGCTGTTAGTGTTAGTGTTTAGTGTTTAGTGTTAGTGTTTAGTGTTTAGTGTTAGTGTTTAGTGTTTGTGTTAGTGTTGTTAGTGTTAGTGTTTTTAGTATTTAGTGTTTAGTGTTAGTGCTGTTAGTGTTAGTGTTAGTGTTTAGTGTTAGTGTTGTTCGTGTTGTTAGTGTTAGTGCTGTTAGTGTTTAGTGTTTAGTGTTTGTGTTAGTGTTGTTAGTGTTAGTGTTGTTAGTGTTAGTGCTGTTAGTGTTTAGTGTTAGTGTTAGTGCTGTTAGTGTTTAGTGTTTAGTGTTAGTGTTAGTGTTTTTAGTATTTAGTGTTTGGTGTTAGTGCTGTTAGTGTTAGTGTTTAGTGTTAGTGTTAGTGTTGTTAGTGTTAGTGTTTTTAGTATTTAGTGTTTAGTGTTAGTGCTGTTAGTGTTAGTGTTAGTGCTTAGTGTTAGTGTTTAGTGTTAGTGTTGTTAGTGTTGTTAGTGTTAGTGCTGTTAGTGTTTAGTGTTTAGTGTTTAGTGTTTGTGTTAGTGTTGTTAGTGTTAGTGTTGTTAGTGTTAGTGCTGTTAGTGTTTAGTGTTAGTGTTAGTGCTGTTAGTGTTTAGTGTTAGTGTTAGTGTTTTTAGTATTTAGTGTTTAGTGTTAGTGCTGTTAGTGTTAGTGTTGTGTTTAGTGTTAGTGTTTAGTGTTTGTGTTAGTGTTGTTAGTGTTAGTGTTTTTAGTATTTAGTGTTTAGTGTTAGTGCTGTTAGTGTTAGTGTTAGTGTTTAGTGTTAGTGTTGTTCGTGTTGTTAGTGTTAGTGCTGTTAGTGTTTAGTGTTTAGTGTTTAGTGTTTGTGTTAGTGTTGTTAGTGTTAGTGTTGTTAGTGTTAGTGCTGTTAGTGTTTAGTGTTTAGTGTTTAGTGTTAGTGTTTTTAGTGTTTAGTGTTAGTGCTGTTAGTGTTAGTGTTTTTAGTGTTTAGTGTTAGTGTTGTTAGTGTTAGTGTTTAGTGTTAGTGTTAGTGTTTTTAGTGTTTAGTGTTAGTGCTGTTAGTGTTAGTGTTTTTAGTGTTTAGTGTTAGTGTTGTTAGTGTTAGTGTTTAGTGTTAGTGTTAGTGTTTTTAGTGTTTAGTGTTAGTGTTGTTAGTGTTAGTGTTTAGTGTTAGTGTTAGTGTTTTTAGTGTTTAGTGTTAGTGCTGTTAGTGTTTAAATAAAGTGTATCTGTTGTCGGAGTTCTGTGCTTTAACCCTATTAGGAGATGATACGGGAGGGCGAGTGCTTCCTGGAGCATCTTGAAGAAAAAGGTTTTAAATTTTTTTTTAAATTTTGACCATTTAAGCTTGGACTCGATTTCAGCTTGGACTCAATCTCAGTTTGGACTTGGTCTCAACTTGGACTCGAACTCTGCTTGGACCCAAGCTCAACTTGGACTCGGTTTTTGTTTGGTCTTGGTGTTAATTTGGACTCAACCTCAGCTTGGACTCAGTCTCGGTTTTGACTTGGTCTCAACTTGGACTCAATCCCAGTGTGGACTCAATCTCAGCTCTGACTTGGTCTCATCTTGGACCCTGCATTGATTTGGACTCAGTCTCGGCTTAGACTTGATCTTGGCTTGGACTCATCTTGGAAAGTGTAATGACTGTTTTGTTATGGGTATAGGAATGTTTTCAGATGGCTGCAGATGAATCATGTAGGAAATGATTCCCCTCAACGATAGAAATAATGATCAGGGATTAGTTACTTTACTAAACCAGCACTTTTCTACTAAACGTCATCCTCCTATAGATGTCTGTGTTCTTACCCATGAGCGTCCGGCCGGTCTGAGGCACTGATGATGACGACATTCCTGATGCCGCGAGGCCTCTTCTGTGAAAAGTGCCTCCAGTGGCCGGAGTCAGCAGTCTGAAGTCGTACCTCCTCAGCGCTTTGGGACTCGAGCCTGTCACCTGGTCTAAGTCATGAAGGTGAAGTCCTTGGCTTACAGAGAAGGACCACAACACGGTGGAGGAACAGCTACGATCGCAGGGAACACCGTCACTCCGGGGCTGCATGGCTTCAGGACATGTGGTGATCATACGGGATAGAAGATCTACAGAGAGAGAGAGAGAGAGAGAGAGAGAGAGAGAGAGAGAGAGGAAGTATCTGTCATTCCAGAGGCAGATTGATGAAGCTCCACGGCTGTTGTCCATCCCTGACAGCGTGTTGAAAAAGGCTGGACGTTACACTATACCATCAGATATTCATTACTCCATCACGCTAACAGAAGATCTTTTCCTCTGAATGTGGTTCCTGCTAGCAAATCGGCTGCAGCAACGATGTACAACAAGAGCTTTTCTCAGTCTTTCTCTTTTTTTTCCTCAACTTTCTTTAGTTGTTTGCATTTTTTTGTCTTCCCAGTTCCAACAATGAGTCTGTTCTGGATTTCACCAGGATGTCCATATAGGGTCACTTGCCAAAGAGAACAGATTAATAAATGTCCCTGAATATTTCTGCATTTGGTTCAACCAACATCTAAAACTCCTCTCAAGTAAGTCAAACTTTCTAAGAAAAATTCTCGGAATCTTCTAGAACCCAGAAGGACCTCTGGTCTGAACATCCTCAGAAACCCTGAGAAAACCTTTCTAGAAACCGGCAGACTGTAGAGCAGAGGTCAGTTTGTCAAGGTTAAACACCAACAAATCAACCGCTCCTTATAACAATAAAATAAAATTCTAATAATAAAAAACAATTTTTTTTTCTTTTAATATACAGAAACTAACAGATTCTTTCAACTTTAAAATTAATACACTTATTTAATTAATTATTTATTAAATTATTTTTACAAAATTATTAAATTAAAAATAAAATAATTTTTAAAAATTATATAAAAAAGACAATTCCCAAAACATTTTTTTCCAAACATTCCAAAACATTTTTTAGACCCCTCTCTAGACTACATGACATTTTTATAATCACCAACAATTCCTAAAAAAATTATTCCAACAAAAATGAACAATGAATAATTCCTCAAAAAAACAAGAATTTTTTTTTAAACGAATAAAAATGAATATTTTCTGAAGTCCAATTTTTTCCGAAACCACTCAAAACAATGGTCTGGCAGCACAGGAAACGTGTGGACTCTGAGAGAGCGTCCACGTTCGGAAGGACGTCTTCACGCAAACTACACGTCTGTTCGCTTCAAAAAGCGAGTCGGAGGCTGATTTATGGCCTGAATCTGGACCTGATTGCGGTTTTGGCTCGTTGTTGTCATCATCATCTGAAGATTTATGGTCAGAACTTCGTCGCACTCAGTGTCATATACAGATAAAATACATATTTCTGACCTCACTCACACACACACACACACACCCCAACAAACACCCCCCCAAGTCTTTGAAGTGTTACACACAGTGTTGAATATGAAGTTATGCAATCACACACACACACACACACACACACACACTGGTGTAATATACAAAACAACAACACACACAGTGTCATATACAGATAATCCAACACACACACACTAATGCAAGAATATACAAAAACTTTTATACTTGCACACAATCCATTCACACACACACACACAAACACACACACACACACACACACTGAGACGATTCAACAGAAGAGTGAAAAGGTCGGTCGTGTGATCTCTGCAAATCACAGCACAGCAGAACTTACCTCATTTACATAAATTTGCATAAATTATCATATTCATTATTCTATTTTTTTATTATTAGGTCTAATAAAACGTGTAAAACGTGTATCTTGTTGTATTAGCCGTCGTATCTGGACCCTATACAGCACTTGAAGTAAAAAAAACACACAACATCTCACACGTCTGAGTCTCAGCACATGATAAAAATAAGAATATTCACAATAATATATGAATATATAATGATATGATATGATGTGATGTGATATATGATATGATATGATATGATATGATATGATATGGATGTTACCTGCGCTGCACTCAGGAGCGTCTGCATGGTGTTAATGGGGTAGTCCGGCGTCTTTGTTGTCACGGTAATGGCAAGTCTAAAGCCCAGCGTTTGTTTAGAGTTGGATAGCAAAGGTGACCGAGTCCTGCTGTAGTCAATGGAGACACAAACATTAGTCTGATACCTGTGTGTGTGTGTGTGTGTGTGTGCGTGTGTGTGTGTGCGTGTGTGTTTGTGAATGGATTGTGTGCATGTATATAAGTTTTTTGTATATTTGTGCATAAGTGTATGTGTTGTTGTTGTTGTTGTGGTTGTTGTTGTGTATATTAATTGTGTGTGTGTGTGTGTGTGTGCTTGCATAACTTCATAATAACTTCAACACTGTGTGTAACTCTTCAAAGACTTGGGGGTGTATGTCAGTGTGTGTGTGTTGTTTTAGCTGTATATGACACTGTGTGTGTGTGTGTGTGAATGGATTGCGTGCAAGTATAAAAGTTTTTTGTATATTCTTGCATTAGTGTGTGTGTGTTGTTGCATAACTTCATATTCAACATTGTCGGTAACTCTTCAAAGACTGGGGGGGTGTTTGTCAGTGTGTGTGTGTGTGTGTGTATGAGTGGATTGTGTGCAAGTATATAAGCAATTTGTATATTCTTGCATAAGTGTGTGTGTTGTTTTATCTGTATATGACGCTGAGTGTGTGTTTTTGTTGTGTATATTACACTGGTGTGTGTGTGTGCGTAACATAACTCTTCAAAAACTAGGGGGGTGTTTTTTCAGTGTATATATATATGTATACTGTATGTATTTGTTTGTGTGTGTGTGTGTGTGTTTGAGTTCAAAAATGTATTTGCGTGTGTGTGTGTGTGTGTGTGTGTTTGAGTTCAAAAATGTATTTGCGTGTGTGTGTGTGTGTGTGTTTGAGTTCAAAAATGTATTTGCGTGTGTGTGTGTGTGTGTTTGAGTTCAAAAATGTATTTGCGTGTGTGTGTGTGTTTGAGTTCAGAAATGTATTTGCGTGTGTGTGTGTGTGTGTGTTTGAGTTCAAAAATGTATTTGCGTGTGTGTGTGTGTGTGTTTGAGTTCAAAAATGTATTTGCGTGTGTGTGTGTGTGTGTGTTTGAGTTCAAAAATGTATTTGCGTGTGTGTGTGTGTTTGAGTTCAGAAATGTATTTGCGTGTGTGTGTGTGTGTGTTTGAGTTCAAAAATGTATTTGCGTGTGTGTGTGTGTGTGTGTTTGAGTTCAAAAATGTATTTGCGTGTGTGTGTGTGTGTGTGTTTGAGTTCAGAAATGTATTTGTGTGTGTGTGTGTGTGTGTGTTTGAGTTCAAAAATGTATTTGCGTGTGTGTGTGTGTGTGTGTGTGTGTGTGTTTGAGTTCAGAAATGTATTTGCGTGTGTGTGTGTGTGTGTGTGTGTGTGTGTTTGAGTTCAGAAATGTATTTGCGTGTGTGTGTGTGTTTGAGTTCAGAAATGTATTTGTGTGTGTGTGTGTGTGTGTTTGAGTTCAAAAATGTATTTGCGTGTGTGTGTGTGTGTGTGTGTGTGTGTTTGAGTTCAGAAATGTATTTGCGTGTGTGTGTGTGTGTGTGTGTGTGTGCACGCATGTGTTTGTCATTTATTTTTGCTTTCATTCTCTGCACATTCCTCATCCCTGAGCCCCGCGATTTCATCATAAAACCCACAATAAAATTGTTAAAAATATAAATAAAATGTTATAATTGTGAAACACCCTTGTGTGTGTGTGTGTTTCCCACCTGTCGTTAAACCGTAGGTCACGGCAACGAAAATTTTCCCAAGATCCTCCGCTTCAGTTTCCAGTAATAACATGAACAATAAGGGCGATGTTTATTATCTTTATAATCTTTATTATTATGTTTTGTCCAGCTCCGGTGACACGAGACGGTCATCACAGATCCTGTAAATCCCACGACATCATCCCAGAACGTCGGTGTTCTTTATACACACACGATTTCCAGCACAAACTGTTTGCAGTCCCCCGGGGGGTCTGACCCTCGAGCTCGCGCTCCAATCCGAGGCTAAATCCCAGGAATTAAAAGGCTCTGGACTCTGGAATGCTCTGGATTAATGAGATCGATTAAACGCGTTCCCACAGCTTTGATTCGTTATTAAACGTACAGTTCAAAATAAACATCTTTCATATTTTATGAGGAGTTTTTTTCCCAAACAGTGCCAGATGTGTCTATACGAATAAAACCATACCCTATATATATGTTATATTATTTATTATCAATTGCATGTGTTATAGAGCTAATAAAAATCGCTATGTTAGTATTTATGGAACACATTAAACCGATAGTTAGAGAATAAAACATCACAGTGTTGTTGAATTCTCGGTTCTGATTGGTCAGATGTGCAACACTTATTAATTAAGCTCGTTCTGATACGTTTCTGATGGTTTCTGTGGCAATATATATATATATATATATATATATATATATATATACATACACTACTCACAAAAAGTTAAGGATATTTGGCTTTTGGGTGAAATTTATGGAAAATGTAAAAAGTTCACACTACAGTGATATTATATCATGAAAGTAGGGCATTAAAGTAGAAGCTGCAATGGTGATTTCCTCATCTCAAACAATTTATTGAAACAAAAGCCAACAACAGTGGTGGGTATACCACAAGAAAAAATCTCAATGTCTCAATAATCTGTCATGTGCCCTTGACCATCAATTACAGCTTGACAACAACGTCTCATGCTGTTCACGAGTCGACTTATTGTCTGCTGAGGCATGGCATTCCACTCTTCTTGAAGGGCGGCCCTCAGGTCATTGAGGTTCTGGGGTGCAGGGTTACGAGCCTCTACACGGCGACTCGGCTGAACCCATAGGTTTTCTATGGGATTCAGGTCTGGAGAAAGTGCAGGTCACTCCATTTGAGGTACCCCAGCCTCCAGCAGCCGTTCCCTAATGATGCGACCTCGATGAGCTGGAGCATTGTCATCCATGAAGATGAAATTAGGCCTGTGTTGTTCATGCAGGGGCACAATGACTGGATTAATGATGTTATTCAGGTAGTATTGGTTTGTCACTGTACCATTCACAAGATGTAGGGCAGTTCTGTATTGAGTGGACACACCTGCCCAGACTGTAACACCACCACAACAGTGGCTGATGCATAGCACTCTCCTTGACGTCTCCAACATCATTGGCGGCCATCATTTCTGCTCAACGTGAATCGAGTTTCATCAGAGAACAGCACTGAGGCCCACCGGTCCCTCGTCCAGCATAACGATGACGCCTGTGCCTGGTGGTGTGGTCAGGTACCCTTGCAGGTCTGCTAGCACTCAGACCACACTGATGTAAACGGTTTCGAATGGTCTGATGTGACACTTGGGTGCCTCTCACCTCCCTTAAATGTGCCTGGAGTTGAGTGGCATTCATCATCCGGTTCCGCAGGGCACTGTTCACAATGAAGCCGTCATCAACGTGGGATGTGGCCAGAGGACGTCCACTTCTATGCCTTTCTGTGACTCTTCCAGTCTCTCTGTATCTCTGTCCCAACCTGCTGATGGCACTCTGTGACACTCTAAGCTCATTGGCCACTTCCCTCTGAGAACATCCTGTTTGAAGCCTCACAATGGTGAGGTACTGTTGATCAGTTGTTAGGTGTGGTCTTGGTCTCATGATGTCAAAATGTGAACAGCATGATGAAGAGGACTGTTTAAATACCAATTCTAACTGAACCAGAAAATTTATTGGTCGATTCATGGATCAAACCCCAGTTGTGAATTTTGCCGTTAAGCTCCTTGTTAGAGAACAGCAAGTTCTGCAAAAAGTACTGAAACACTGAACAGTTGGACATGTGCATTCAAAAGTGTAGAGAAGGTCAAAATAAGTTCACCTGGAAAGGTTATAGTGCATTTTAGGTGCATCCTGAAATTTCACCCCAAAGCCCAATATCCTTAACTTTTTGTGAGTAGTGTATTTTATATATATTTTTTAATTTCATTTTTTTTTCAAAATTTATGAGTCTCTCATAACAGTCAGGTGTAAAGGTATTAGTTTGATGATGTCATTAGGCATCAGAGCAGAGAGGTTTCCATAGTAACATGACAGGTTAAGATTTTTTTTTTAAATTTAATTTGAAAGAAATAAATTAATCAGAGGTGATTGAGGGGAACGATAACTTTTTAAACAAACAAAAAAAAATTCTCAGTTCTGATTGGTTTGGATGTGGAGGAGGGGGAGGAGGCAGAGAGGTAGGAGGATGAGAAGGACCAGAAGGAGGAGGAGGAGGAGGAAGAATTCATTGTAGCTATAAATCAAAGGTTTATATAAATGTGCTGGTTCTGATGCGTTATCGTTTCCATAGCAACAGCTTACTCACGCTCAATGTACACGAATTGTTGATGCAGTTATTTTGTTTTAACATGTACGAGAAAAAGTAGGAGGAGGACCAGGTAGATAATTTATTCATCCTGAATGCAAATTTACAAATGAAACACCTGATTGGATGGGGCACACTGCAGCAGGCTGCAACAAGGCATGAACGGGGATTGAACCCGTGATCTTCGGTTTACAAGACCGACGCCTTTCCACTTGGCCATCATGCCAGACACGGAGCAAGAGAAGTAAGTGGAGGAGAAGGACCAAAGGGAGGAGGAACAGGAGGAGAAGGACCAGAAGGAGGAGGAGAAGGAAGAGGTGGAGAAGAACCAGAAGGAGGAGGAGGGCCTGGAGGAGGAGGAGGCATAGAAGGAGGAAGAGGAGAAGGACCTGAAGAAGGAGGAGGAGAAGAACCAAAAGGAGGGAGAGGAGGAAAAGGACCAGAAGGAGAAGAAGGACCTGGAGGAGGAGGTGGAAGAGAAGGAGGAGGAGGAGAAGAAGAAGGACCGGAAGAAGGAGGAAGAGGAGGCAACGAAAGAGGAGGAGAAGAAAAACCAGAAGGATGAGAAGAAGAACCAGAAGGAGGAGGAGGAGAAGAAGAACCTAACATGTACAAAAGAAGCAGGAGGAGGAGGAAGGGAGGAGAAGGACCAAAAGGAAGATGAGGACCAGGAGAAAGACAGATAGATAATTTATTCATCCCAATGGGAAATTTACAAATGAAACACCTGATCGGATAGTGCACACTACAGCAGGAAGCTTCAACAAGACATGAAGAGGGATTAAACCCGTGATCTTCAGTTTACAAGCCCAACACCTTCCCACTCGGCCAAGGAAGAGGAGAAGTGAAAGGAGGAGGAGGAGTAGAAGAAGGACCTGAAGGAGGAGGAGGAAAAGGACCAGAAGGAGGAGCAGGAGGAGAAGGACCAGAAGAAGGAAGAGGAGGGGAAGGACCAGAAGAAGGAAGAAGAGGAGAAGGACCAGGACCAGAATGAGAAGGAGAAAGTTTATTCAGCCCAATGAGAAATTTACAAATGAAACACCCAACTGGATGGTTGGGAACAGCAGGAAGCTGCAATGAGGCATGAACGGGGATTGAACCCGTGATCTTCGGTTTACGAGACCGACGCCTTCCCACTTGGCCATCATGCCACATGAAGAGGTGGGGAAGTAAGAGGAGGAGAAGGACCAAAGGGAAGAGGAGACGGACGAGGAAGACTTCATTGTAGCTATAAATCACAGGTTTATATAAATGCACTGATTTTGATGCATTATCATTTCCATAGCAATGGCTTGCTCACGCTCAATGTACATGAATCGTTGATACAGTAAAGGTTTCTGCAATTATTTTGTTTTAACATGTACGAAAGTAGCAGTAGGAGGATGAAGATGAGCAAGAGGAGGAGAAGATGGAGGAGGAGGAGGAAAAGATGGAGGAGGAGAAGAAGGAAGAGAAAGAGGAGGAGGAGAAGAAGAAGCAAGAGCAAGAGAAGGAGGAGGAGGAGGAGGAAAATGAGGAGGGGTAGGAAGCGGAGGAAGAAAAGGAGGAGGAGGAAGAATTCATTGTAGCTATAAATCCCAGGTTTATATAAATGCATTAGTTTTGATGCATTATCGTTTCCGCAGCTTGCTCACGCTCAATGTACACGAATCGTTGATGCAGTAAAGTTTTCTGCAATTATTTTGTTGAAACATGTATGGAAGAAAGTTCCAGTGTACGCTATTCATTTGATGATGTCATCAGGAATGAGGTGTTTCCATGGTAACATGACAAGCTGCGTTTTTTCTTTTGTCTAATCATTAATTGTGACGCTGTTTTGTTTACAAGACTAGCAAACTTCTACTAGTTCAGCTACCTGACCGTAGTGATGTTGCCTTGGTAACCATGGGAGCGAATCACCTTGTATTAAAAGCTGGACTGTTTGAAGTGAAGTTACAAGCTGAAGCTCATTAAATACGCTACGGTCTTCATTTAGCATTAACCTTTAACTAGCCCTTAGCTAGGTATCCAGCACAGCACAGCAGATTGGTCATTAGACCGAAGCTGTTTGTCTCTTTTGTTGCTTCATCTTCTAATCGTTTGCAGGCTGCATCGCTCCACCTCCAGGCGAGATCAGAGCTCAGTCAGCTTTGTTGTTGATTTTGGACGAAGCCGACGCCTGGGCCGAGCGCTATCGCTTTATCTGCCATGGTATTGAGCATTGGGTCAACACTTCACCCTGCAGAGTCACGGTTTATGGAGAGGAAACACAGTCACGGGGCCTGAAGGCCAGAGTGCTCATGTGTGTGTGTGTGTGTGTGTGTGTGTGTGTGTGTGATTCACATGGTCTCCTGGAGGTCTGCAGATGTTCCATTAGCAGTTTCATCAGAAAGACATGAACCTTTTCTCTGTAATGAGTAAGAATATGAAATATGGCTCCAATGCTGAGGAAGAAGCTTTATTATTTTTCCTTAAATTATTCTGTTACAAAGAAATTTGTAAAGGTGAACATGGGACATCTGATGTGGAAGGAAGAGGAGGAAAAAAAGGAGGAGCAGGAGGAGGAGGAGGAGGAGGAGAAATAGGACGAGGAAGAGGAGAAGAAAGAGGACAAGGAGGAGGAAAAGTATGATGATGAGGAGGAGAAGGAGGAGGAGAAAGAGAAGAGGAATGAGGAGGAGGTGAAGGAGGAGGAAGAGGAGGAGAAGGAGGAGGAGGAGATAGAGGAGGAGGAGGAGGAGGAGAAGGAGGAGGAGAAAGAGAAGAGGAATGGGGAGGAGGTGAAGGAGGAGGAAGAGGAGGAGGAGGAGGAGGGAGAGGAGAAGCTCTTCTTATAAAGTATTCTTTTGTTTGTTTGTTCTATAAAACCTAAACCAATAAAAGTAACATTAAACAGGATACTAACAATTTTCTTGTTCTGCAAAATTGTTCATATCCTATGAGTTTGTCTAACTTACATCCCACGAGTCTCATTAATCAAATCAGACAGAACGGATTTATTCCTAATTTGTTTGTCGGAATAATTTACACAGGAAGCTTGTTGGTGCTGGTGTCCATCCTATCATCCTGTACATTCCCAAAAACATTAGTGTTTTACTCCTGAGGATTTTATAATGGACATTTTTTGTATAATGTTGTGTACAGATGATCAGGTCTCGTATTAAATCATTTAGATTTTCGTTTGAATGACGCAAAAGACCAAACAAAACAAGCTGTTCTTTAAGGACAAAAGTAATGGCACCCTGTAAAGGGGGGAGGGGTTACTGAGTGTGTGTGTGTGTGTGTGTGTGTGTGTGTGTGTGTGTGTGTGTAGTAGGTGCTGCAGTGGCTGAGCTTGCGTTATTGGAAGATTTAGCTCATGCAGGGTCAAAGGCCCATCAGTTCTTCCACCATTAGCTAATCACCATTTTCTTGTGGTCAGCTATTTTTCTGTTTAATGGGCGTGGCTAAAGGTAATGCCAGTAATGCATTTGGTAATTTAAGGCTGGTTTATAGATGTTTATATTGAACATTTGTTAATGAGTACAAAAAAAAACCTCTTCATAAAATCAGTTTAATTGAAAACATTATGTTGGGATTTGACATTTCTTTTTTACTAATGTTAGCATTAGCTTGAAACCAGCCATGTTGTGATGATGTGATGCTTTTCAAAATGGCTGCCACTGATTGTTTCTCTAAAACAGCACGACACTGAGGGTTTTATTCCTCACTCAGAATCAGATCAGAACCCAGATCCGTAAAACCACCATGTTTTTTTTTCATCTGCAAAGCATCCAGGCTAAGATTAGCTTTATTTTCAAAGCTAAGACAAAACTCATCCTGTGCTTTGTCTCGGTTGTGTGACTGTTCCCAGACTTGCTGCTGTTTCCTTTATTTTATTAAAAAAGAGAGAGAGAGAGAGAGAGAGAGAGAGAGAAAGGAAAACACGGAACAGATCATCTTTGGAATCCGGTGTGTCTCCACAGTGAAGAGCATCTGCTCAGCCGAGGACATCACTCAGTCCAGATTTCATATCGGTTCTCCATCCTCCGGAACCACATGTGTGCGGCGTTCCGACTCGGCTCTGGCCCGCAGCAGCTTGGAGAATGCGAGAGAAACGAGTCGGTTCTCTGCTGGAGAGTTTCAGACAGACTATAATCACCCAGACGGCCCGCTGCGCATAACTGACATTTCTAACCAACATATTTCCATCAAATCCTTCATCCGGCCAAAACCGTGTGTGTGACATGAGAAGAACTTCAGCACTTACGTAACCCAACTGCCAGACTGCACTAAATTACACAAGGCTGTGTACAGTGTCCTCCGGAATTATTGGCACCCTTCAGGAAAATGTGGGGGAAAAAATTGAAATTGAAATGAATAGCGCATTCGTGTGTTTTGCTTTTTGCTTTTTTTGTTTTTTTCTTCGTGGGAGGTAATGTGTGGTAAAGAGATTGTGTGCAACAATGAGTCCAAATAAATAAATAAATAAAGGTTAGTGAATGTAAGGGAATATTCTCGTAGGGGTTCCAATACTTTTGAGGGACAATAACTAGTACACTATTTGTACCCTGAGGAAACATGACATGATTACATTCAGACCAACCAATCAATCAATCAATCAATCAACCAACCAACCAATCAACTAATTAATATAAGGAAATATTCTTGTAGGGGTGCCAATACTTTTCAGGGACAATACTAATACAATATTTGTACCCTGAGGAAACATGACATGATTACATTCAGACCAATCAATCAATCAACCAACCAACCAATTAATATAAGGAAATATTCTTGTAGGGGTGCCAATACTTTTCAGGGACAATACTAATACAGTATTTGTACCCTGAGGAAACATGACATGATTACATTCAGACCAGTAAATAAATAAATAAATAAATAAATAAATTTAGTAAATTTTTAAAATTTAGTAATTATCCTCTTAGGGGTGCCAATACCTTTAACAGACA
>NC_080714.1:2881758-2919258 GCF_019097595.1 Hemibagrus wyckioides
AAAACAATCTCTCTCTCTCTCTCTCTCTCTCTCTCTCTCTCTCTCTCTCTCTCTCTCTCTCTGACCCTCTTTCTCTCTCTCTCTCTCTCTCTCTCTCTCTTTCTCTCTCTCTCTCTCTCTGTTACAAAGTGCTGACACTGGAGACTCCTTCCATAAACCTTAAATAAACAACCTGAGCCGTTACCATAGAAACGATAACCTGCTGGAACCACTGCATTAATAAACACTTGTGATTTTACAGTCAGAATAACTCTCAGAACTTCTGCTAAAGAAAAAAATATCAACACTTTTAATCTCCGGAGTGTATGTGGTTAAAGAGTTCAAGTGGAGCATCATGTGCCTTGACCTTGACGTGTGTGTCTGTGTGTGTCTGTGTGTGTGTGTGTGTGTTTTCTTTCTGCACCACATGCATGCTGTGTGGATTTCTCTTGGCTTCGTGTCCACACCCTTTCTGCATCCCCACGTTTCTCGGATATCTCTCTCCGCACCTCTTCCCCAAGTGTATTAACATCACACACACACACACACACACACACAGAGTCTTTCTGCACCATTACCTCTGGTGTGTTTTGGTGTTATTGCCGGTTCGTCCCGGCGCTACACACGTCTCTCTCTGAGTCTCTCTCTGAAGGTTTGTCTTCATGTCACTGTGTTGATGTATTGAAGATTTTTAAAAGGAAAAAATAAAGATGTTCCGCTTTTACTTTTCACTTTTTTGTTTATTTTTCTCTTCCTTCTTTATTGGGCTATGTCAAAAATAGCCAAAAAAGTAACGGACTGCAGCTTTAATTTTTTGTCCAAAATATTATTTAAATTCCTTTAGCTCAAAAAATTAAGATAATGATTTTCTCAAACTTTTTCCCCTTTATTTCAACTTTAATAGTCCCAATAGTAAAAAAACAAAACAAACTTATTATGACTTTAATCCCTCCCCCCAATTTTGCTAATCGTGGCTTTGATATCAATATATAAAGAAAAAAAAAACCTAACTGTGGCTTTAATACCCCCCAAAATAACATTGTGACCTTGATAGTAAAAAAAAAAGCTATCTGTGGCTTTAATATCCCCACAAAAATTACTTATTGTCGCTTTAATAGCCCAAAAAATAACAATGTAACATTAATAGTAAAAAAGCTAAGCGTGGCCCCCAAAATATACTCATCGTGGCTTTAATATCTTTAATAAAAAAATTATTGCTTATATAGCACCCAAGAAATGGCTTACCATGGCTTTAATACCTCAAAAAATAACATTGTGGCATTAATAGAAAAAAAAAGAAAGAAAAAGAAGTAATTGTGGCTTTAATATCCCCATAAAATATACTTATTGTGGCTTTAATAGCCCACAGTGTGAGCTTAGTCAGCTTTAATAGCACCCACAAAATAACAATAATATTAAAAAAAGCTAACTGTGGCTTTAATATCCCCACAAAAATTACTTATTGTGGCTTTAATCAGTCAAAGAAAAATCTTATTGTGGTTCTAATAGTGCAAAAAAAAAATTACTGTAACTCTAACTTCCAAAATACTGTACTAATTGTGGCTTTATAATGTATTTTCCTCTGAAGCAGGGTAGTGACAGACTTAAAAAATGAAAACATGAAATGAAATCTCAACTGAAATCTCAACTGCCCCCCATTAATCTGCACCAGGAGGCTGTTTCCTTTCCCCTGAGAGACTCTGCAGGGCATTTCTGACGTTCTCTCTCCTCATGTTTCAGAACATAAACACATCCCAGTGGAGTCTCCAGCCTCTGGACGTCTCATCGCTCTCATTAAACGGCTTTTGTGACACAATCGGATCCCGTCGTAATAATTACACATTCATTTCAACTTCAAACAGCCTCTCCGAGATCTCCAACCCAGGGGACTTTTATTTTAAAATGTCATTTTGTCGTAATGTTGAGGATTGTTTTCCCTGTAAGGATCTCGGTCCTGATGGAGGTCACTCTAAATATAGCCAGGTTGCTGGGATGGTGTTCTTTCTGTTACAGCCTCGTTCTCAGGAAGGCCAGCGTAGGAAAGACGGACTCCAGTGCCAAAAACTCTCCGAGAACAAAATACACAAAAACCAGAGGGCGTGTGGAGCTGCGATAAAACTTTAAAGCTCTAAACCAGCTCAGACCGGATCGGGAATCAACGCTGGGAGCTAACGTTAACATTTTTTTTCCTCCATAGTTTCCTTAATATTCGCTAGCTTGCTAATTTTAATCAGACATTTTAGCAGTTAACCAAAAGGTTTCTTCGATCACAATGACAGAAGAATCTAAAAATAAACTTTTATTGTATAACGTTCACAAGTTTATGATATTTTCCACTAGCGATTTAATATCCACAAGCTACTGGCAGAGACGCTAGCTGAGATGACCTGTTAGTCGGCTAATGTTAGCACAGTGTCGTGTTAGCTATAAAGATAATATTATGATCATTTTAAGTAATTAAAATTCTAGGCATCGTATCAAAGAATGAGAAATCAAAAGAAAACTAGCTGTAAAAGGGCGGATTTGGACAGACAGTAGCCGTAGAATTAGCTAGCAAGCTTGACTGATAAGTG
Source organism: Hemibagrus wyckioides (assembly GCF_019097595.1). Taxonomy (NCBI): domain Eukaryota; kingdom Metazoa; phylum Chordata; class Actinopteri; order Siluriformes; family Bagridae; genus Hemibagrus; species Hemibagrus wyckioides. The sequence goes on from NC_080714.1 coordinate 2,884,311, forward strand.
AAGCTAACATAACATGCGAGCGCTAACAGAAATCATTTTTTTAAGAACATTTTGATCGACACATCTTCACCATCTTGTTTTCTGTTAGCATTCACTCAGGCAAACCACTGAAAGGAGCTAACACACCACGTCTTGTCCACCATCTTGTTTTGTTCTTTTAACACAGGTTTCAGTGTAAACGTTTACCTGATAAAATGCTAAATCAGCCACTAAAAAAATACTTCTTCTAAAAAGTGACTTTTATTTTCCAGAATAAAAGACATCTTGTCCACCATTTTGTTTTCTATTAGATAAAATTTTCAGGGTTAAAAAAACCCCAAAATAACACTAAATTCTTCTTTTACTTCATTTAAACACTGACTTTTATTATGTAAAGTAGCGACATCACATCTTGTCTACTGTCTTGTTTTATTTTAGTATTTTTCAGTCTTAACGCTAAAGCTAAAAAGATGCTAAACTAACCATTTGTATTTTAGGCGTTCATCTTTCACAAATTTTTTTTATAGAATAAACACTCTAAATTTTGTCCCCCATCTTGTTTTTGTTTTTGTTGTTGTTGTGTGTACAATTTTAACTTAAAATATAAAACAATAGAAGAAGCGATTGTTAGCGATTTGTTCTCAAGAAGATCGGACTTGGTGTCTAGCCACACGCTCTGACTCCCAGTGTTTGTAGATGTGTTAGCGGAGCACTAACAATGAAATTAAAAAGCCTCGCTTGTGGAAAATCTCATCGTGCGGTTTTTCTGGAACGTAGCTTTTATTTTCATTAAGATGAATTACCTCAGGATCTCTTAGCCGCTGATTTCAACAGGGAACAAACGCTAGAGTAAAAGCGCTCGCCTCGTAAGCTTTTAAGTTTAAGCTAAGTTTCATGTCCATTTTTTTCCTCTGCTGTTTTGATTTGATAGAAAGCAGAAGCTTTGCGCGAGCCCACGTGTGATCTTCGATGAGATGTTCACAGTGAGAAGACCAGATGCTTGACACGCCAGCGGGGGAGTCGTTTGTTATCCAACCGACAGGGAAAACCCTGAGGAATGAATCGTTTCTTCAGTGGGACTTCAGCAAGAATTCCAGGGACATCTGACTCAGTCCATCAAATCGCAAAGACGCCATTGTGTTCCCCTTCAATAGTGTGTGTGTGTGTGTGTGTGTGTTACAAAGGCTGTCGTTGTTCCGATTAGCGGCGCTCATTCTTCCGGTTGCTTTCACATGCACTCAGGCTCAACACGAGAAGGTAATAATTCGATGCCCGCTCAATTTCACAGGCGCTAGCAGATAGCATCGTTATCAAAACAACCTAAAATCACGTGGTCATTTACACGATATTTCACTCTCCGGAGTTTTCTCCTCAAGGAGAAGCGCTAACTCTAACACTGCTAGCAAGAGAGATGCTTAGCATTACCTCAGATTTGTGTCAAAACCGGCTATTCCGACCGAAAAGAAAACAAAATCAGTGACTGGCTATTATCTAACATCAGCTAACATGTTCGTGCTAAACATTAGAATAGCAGCTTTCTAATCGTTACCTGAAATGAATCAGCAAAGGGAATTTATCAGCGGTAATCCATTATCAGCTGAAATATAAACCTGAAATTCTCCTTTATTTTAAGTCTATTTCTATTTCCAATTCCGTAATTGCCAACTCTACACTGCTGGAATTTGTCCAGCAATTTTTTTTACCAAAATTTTTCCCACTCATAAGTGATGCCGCTAACAGAAGGTTAATAAACAATGGGTGTGTCCCAATTGATGTATTACACACTACACACACACTACTCACTATGAACTTGAATGAACATTAGCGCAGAGTCGTAGCATTTCAAATGGAACACAAACGCTTTAGCTAGTTTGTGCCTTATCGGAATAGTGGACTAATAACAGTCACAGATGTTTGTGAGACATGTCGTCCACCAGAGTGTCGTCGGCCATCCCGAAAACATTTTCTCACCCTTTCAGCGCCTGGTAGCCCCACCCCTCTGCATCTACATAAGCCAATCAGCTGCAAGTGCATGAATTCCAGACTTGTTTTATTTCAGGTTTGAATCAGTGCATCATCCTGGTACTTGAAGTGCACTGAGAAGTGTGCGATTTGGGACACAGCCACAGTTACGTCTCTCTTTTTCAGCTAGCTTCCTAGCATCAGCCTCAGACCCGATTCTGATTATGGAAAAACGTGACACTGTGGAGCTTCCTTAAAGCAAGGAGATGTTTGATTAATGTTTATGGAAGGAGTCTCCAGCGTCAGAATTAAGGCTGTACGTTTTTCCGACACGTTTTTAAGACGAAGTGGTTCACGTAGGTTTTTGTTTCCAGAAACTTATTTCTTGGGCAACGTTAAACGTAGCAATAAACAGATAAAAAGCATTCTTTAACTAATAAACCGTGTGTTATTCCCTCAGTAAGGTGGAAATTGTGTTTATTTTATTTCTCACCCTTTTCTTATCAGGATTATGTCAGCGTAATTCCTCACAGCGCTACACACCCAGCTTCGCTCTCTGTAATTTTCTCAGTAACTTGACTGAGCGTTCTGTTCCGCGAGCCGCGGATTGCCAGATATCGCTTCAGGAGACAACGACAATTATCTCTGACATGAAGATGAAGAGATGAAGAGATCCAGAAAAAGAACACGGCGAAGGTCAAAGATGTTCTGCTGGGATCTCTGGAAATCCCCAAATCTGCAACCGGACCAAATGAAGTGGGTGGAATGAGACGTTACAGATCAGGAGCTTCTCCATTATCCTGTCAGCTTAGCTTCTCCTGAGCAGCTCTTGCAAGATACTGCTGATTTCCAAATGTTTCTAATGATCCGGAGGAAGGTGGAATTGCCAAGCGGAACGTTGGGAGGTCTTGGACAAAAAAAGTTTTTTTTTTTATTCTTTGATTGTTCCATCATATTGTTGATGTTTGGGTTTGGACACATGAGTCTCAGCATCATCTCTGTTCTGAGGTCATCCTGTTTTATGTGAGAAAATATAATGCCGTGATGGGATTATTCAGATTCTTTATTGACGTTGGCTCTGGACGGAAGCCTGTTCCCGGGATGCCGAGGAGCCGTAAGGTTTTTTTACTGGACACAAACCAAAACCCTGCGTCGTCTCCCAATCCACACAGAACATCCCAGCTGTCAATCAAACCCCGGACACGCCCACTTCTCCCACAGGAAAATGCTGGAAACGTTTCGAGGGTGTGTCTTCCTCCCTGTTTGGAAAGAATCGAATAGAGAGGACTTCTGACCGCCAACAGACCACGATCATTAGATCTGCATTTTCCTGGACGTGAGAATGGACATGGGGGGAAAACCTTTAGAATATCATGCTATAAAAGTTTGAATGAGGGGGTGGAAGGAAAGGAGGAGATGGGGAAAAAAGTTTCCCTCTAGCAGGGTGAAATCGAGCTCCGCTTTTTAAGGGATCGCTGCGATTCAGGTCTCAATATGATACCAGATACAAAGAGCTGTTTTGTCAGTAGAGTCATTTTGTTTCCTGAGATATGAATAAATATTAAGAGTCATTTAGTGAACATGGTCATTTTGTTTATAGACAAATGAGCCTCATATTTAAGAGACATTTTTCCTTCAACATGGTCATTTTGTTTCCAGAAAAATGAGACTTAATATTAAGAGACATTTCGGTAACCGAGTCATTTCGTTTCCAGAGATACAAGACTAAATATTAAGAGACGTTTAGTCAACATGGTCATTTTGTTTCTATAGATACGAGAGATGTTTTGTCAACAAAGTAACTGTTGTTTCCAGAGATACAGGACTAAATATTAAGAACCATATTTCAGCAACAGAGTCATATTGTTTCCAGAGATATAAGACTAAATATTAGCCATTGTCATTTTGTTTCCAGAGATATGAGAATAAATAGTCATTTTGTGAACATGGTCATTTTCCTAACAGAAAAAAAGAGACTAAATATCAAGAGCTGGGTTTTTTTTCAACATTGTCATTTTGTTTCCAGAGACAGAAGACTGAATAATAAGATCCATTTCATGAACAAAGTCATTTTGTTTCCTGAAAAATGAGACTAAATATTAACAGCCATTTTTTTTTACAGTCTTTTTGTTTCTAATGATACAAGACTAAATATTAAGAGTTATTTTGTTTCCAGAAAAATTAGACTAAATATTAAGAGCTGTTCTCTAAACAGAATCATTTTGTTTCCAAAGTTACGAGACTAAATATTATGATCTATTTCATGAACATGGTCATTTTGTTTCTAGAAAAACGAGACTTAATATTAAAAGGTGTTTCGTCAACAAGGTCATTTTGTAAAGATACAAGACTCAATATTAAAAGCCCTGTCCAGAAAAATAAGACTAAGACTATTAATATCAAGACATGTTTTTGCAACTGAGTCATTTTGTTTCCAGATATAGAAATATTTGATATATATTTGATATTCCAGATATATTTGCCTTTCAGGAAAATGAGACTCAATATTAAAAAGCTTTTCGGCAAGTGTCATTTTGTTTCCAGAGATACGAGAGCCATTTTGTCAACAAAGTAAATTTTGTTTCCCAACTTACAAGAATAAATATTAAGAGTCATTTTGTGACTGTGGTCATTTTGCTTCCAGAGAGCTGTTTTTTCCACAAGGTAAGTTTGTTTCCAGAGATACAAGTGTTATTTCCATAGATTTAATATTAAGAGATGTTATGGCAACAGAGTCATTTTGTTCTTTAGAGATATAAGACTAAATATTAAGAGTCATCTTGTGTACATGGCCATTTTGATTCCAGAGATACGAGACTAAATATTAAGATACATTTCATGAGCATGGTCATTTTGTTTCCATAAAAATAAGACTAAGACTATTAATATCAAGACATGTTTTGGCAACAGAGTCATTTTGTTTGTACAGATACAAGAGTCATCTTGTGTACATGGTCATTTTGTTTCCAGAAAAAAATAAGACAAAATATTAAGAGCTGTTTTGTCAACAGAATCATTTTGTTTCCAGAGTTATGAGACGAAACATTAAGAGCCATATTGTCAACATGGCCATTTTGTTTCCAGAGATACGATACTGAACATTAAGACACGTTCGGTCAACATGTTTATTTTGTTTCTAGAAGTTACTTTAAGAAAAAAGACCGCTCCCCGATGTACGCAATTAGAAGGGAATGTTAATAAAACCCAGCAAAAAGCCTCTACCGGTAATAAAATTCAGATCCTAATCTACACTCAATCACAAACTGGCTTTATTCTTTACCAAAAAAATAAAAATTACATCCAGATTCTAGAGGCACCCGTGGTAATGGAGTCGAAGTTTATTTTAGTTATAGTGCAGAAAACATGGAACATTTCACCCTCCATGCGTGAGTCATACAAAACATTAAACCTAACAGAAACTCATCCAGGAGTTTAACTAATGTTTACTGAGAGACGTTACAAAAAAATAAAACACACCACACACCCTTATTGATCTAACAAACAGCTCTGTCGCTAACGGTTACTGGAAATATTTACAGTGCAAAAGTCATTTATATCTTACAAAATTAATAGCCGTAATAGCGTAAATGAGTCATTTACATACACTGATACACCCGAATTAATACTACAAGTACCATAAACATCTTATATAGGATTTTATAGGTTTATGTTTATTCACAAAGCGTTTTTTTTCTTTTTAATGTTAACCTTTATAATGTTTTGTAGTATCTTCATTCTTTATTTAAAAAACTCTGCAAGACTGTGACCTTTCATACTCAGGTAGATTTGCGAAAAAAGTGTACGATTCCTGATATAAAGTGTGTGTCAAAGTGTATTAGAAATGTGTCGTGTCGTGTTAAAAAAAAAAACGCTAATTGCGTAGAATTCCCAGCACGAGCTCGGAATTCCGACAGGGAATTGAGTTTATCTGTAGTATATAGTACACGGAAATTCTCAAATTTGAAATGATATAAAGTTCAAATTTTTTCTCCAAAATTTCCGATGAGAAATGATAGAAATGATTCTATGGTTCGGGGCAGCACGGTGGCTTAGTGGTTACCACTATTGCTTCACAGCAAGAAGGTCCTGGGTTCGCATCCCAGGTTTGAACAGGCAGGGACCTTTCTGTGTGGAGTTTGCCTGTGTGGGTTTACTCCGGTTTCTTCCCACAAAAACATAAGGTTGATTGTTAATTCTAAATTGCCCATAGTGGAGTCTGTCTATATGTGTGGCCATGTGATGGACTGGTGACGTGTCCAGTGTTGTACCCCTGCCTTTCGCCCAATGTGTGCAGGTCCCCATGACCCTAATTAGGAATAAAGCAGGTATAGAAAATGGATGGATGGACTAGGTTTGGAGTGAGTGAAGCGTGGTGGCATTATTGTGTTAAAGTGTACACTCTTAGCCTCTTGGTTGCTTCTCTGACTGACAGAGTCGCATTCGTTTGTATTTTTAATAACAAATTTTATCTATTTATTTTAGAACCAAACCCAGAACATTTTTGAAGTGATCGACTACATTAGCGGTGAGTGTAATAATATTTTTTTTCTCCGCTGGAAAACAGTTGAAAGTTGAAATTCATTTCACCGAATTTTTTTAATGCTTTAAAACCCAGAATTCTTTAAATTTTTCCCGGAAAGGTTACACTTTAAAGCTGTGACACGATTTTAAACAAAGTCGCCATTTTATCGGAATTCAAGAAGAGTTTGTTTCCCTTTTACAGTTATTATAATATTCTTTAGATTGATTTCCCTCTTAGAAAAAAAGTCAGGTTTCCTGAAGTAAAGGGTCGAACGGTTTTCCACCTCCTCACTGACCCACGAAGTGAAGGTTATAAGTGAGCTGGTGTCCGTTGTCCCAGCAATAAAGCACCTTCTCTTTAGGATTGTAGTCCACCTGGGTGACGAAGGCATACTCGTTGGTGAACGGGAGCCGCGGTGCTGCCTCCGTGTTGGTGTGCGTGTCGTAGGCATACGCCACCTCGCCCTCTCTGTGGTTGTACACGTCGATGGCGTACAGCACGCCGCACACGATGAAGCAGTTTCCGTACGTGTTGCGCTTCAGGCCCGTCCTCCACGTGGTCTCCTTCTTGGTGGACAGGTCACTCGGGTCCAGCTTGCTTATGACGATCACTTCCTGCTGCGAGTAGTCGTAGTCCAGTGCCGGGTAGATCACCCAGAGTCCGCTCTCGTCCACGGCAAAGTCGATGTCCGAATGGCCACGCCACTTCCACGGTGTCGTGTCCTCGTACACCACATCATGCAGGAGCGTCCACGCTGCCACATAGCGCATCCGCAGGTCGTACTTGATGATGTTCTTGGTGAAGGCTCGGTTGTAGTAGAAGGCGCCATTGTAGACCACATGACCTGTTCCTATCCAGTTATATGGGAGCTTGTAGAGGTTACTCCAGCGACCTGGGACCAGATACAGGAAGTTAATAAAAAATTCTCCAAAGGGAATGAAGTGTGAATTTGGACATGGCTCACAACTTGGAAGCTTGGAATGATATGGTTCAATCTAACATTCTGGTACAAATGTGTTGATATATAGTGCCATGCATAAGTATTCGCACCCCCACGCTTATTCCCTACAGCCTGAACATGAATCAACACAAAATAGCCCATGATATGTGTGTGGGGGGGGGTGTTAGAGGTGGGGATCGTTAATCAAGGTAATTTAATGAAATGAAAAAACGAAACAAAACGCTAAAACGAATAGAAATGAGTGGTTAAAAGCTAACCCTAAGAACACTCACTACTGTGAAGCATGGTTGTAATAACATCCTGTTAGCCTCTTGTTTCTTCTCTGACTTATACTCTCTTTATCCACTCACTTTTGGTAGACATTTGCTAGACATTTGGAGGAGTTTCGGTAGAATTTTTGTAGACTTTTGGTAGACATTTGCTAGACATTTGGAGGAGTTTCGGTAGAATTTTTGTAGACTTTTGGTAGACATTTGCTAGACATTTGGAGGAGTTTTGGTAGAATTTTTGTAGACTTTTGGTAGACATTTGCTAGACATTTGGAGGAGTTTCGGTAGAATTTTTGTAGACTTTTGGTAGACATTTGCTAGACATTTGGAGGAGTTTTGGTAGAATTTTTGTAGACTTTTGGTAGACATTTGCTAGAAGGCCTCCTTCTTCCTTCTGTCCTATTTCTTCCATTTTTGATAATGTCCACAGTTTGGGATTTACTTTAAAACTAAACCCAGAACTTTTTTTTTTGTTCAGGCTGTCCCACCTTGCTTAAAATTGTCCAGGTTGCGAAACTCCACCAGGTTGTTGCCGTAGTAGTAGTTGGTGACGTAGATTCTGTTGTCCTTGGCAGCAGGGTCCTTCATCCAGGCGCCTTCATTACGCCCGTAGCTGTGGTGCTTCTCTGGCATCTCCACCGAGGCAATGGTACCCTCACACTCCAGAGGTTTAACATACACTGCAGAGAGAAAGACACACACACACACGCACAGGAATTTAACAACATAGAATTACTGTAGGTCTTTTCAGAATGAACTAACAGAGGCTCGTGATTGGTTAGCCTCTCTGTAACCACGTAGTAGGGGAACATTAAGGTAGAGGTTTTTTTCATAACTACTTTTATGCCCCTTTTGGATATTACAGTGTATGTAACATTAATACAAACAGAAAACCAAAAATACGAACAGTTTCCTGTCATGTATTATTAAAATAATAATCAAAAGACATTTGTAAGGTGGCTGAGAAGTGCAAAGGAAAATAACAAATCTGAAAACACAAGGAGAATTCAGACAAAGCGGAAAAGGTAGGTATAGCTTGTGTACATGTGTGGAGTTCTGCATTCACTTTAAACCATTTTCTGGATAGCGCAACTTTAAATCTTTTAAAGAAAATAACAAACATATATATTTATCTTTATAAGAAAACAGAGTTGATTCAGCTCTACTGTGAGGAAGGAAGTTCATATGGTGTGATGTTGGAGATACTGATAGTGTATCATGGAGTAAAGATTAGTTTGCGATCTCTAAAAACACACCAGGAATGTTGGGAAGACCAAACTATTCCAGATTAAAGGATGTAAGGAGCGCTATAAGAGCAGAGCTGTGTTCATACACACACCAATCCACTTTCTACTGCTGGACTTCCTGTAGATCCTGAGTGACAGATGTCTCGTACAATCAGAGAGAATAATTCCATTTGCAAACTATACCTACCTTTTCCGCTTTGTCTGAATTCTCCTTGTGTTTTTGTATTTGTTATTATGTTTTGCACTTCTCTGACACCCTACCGATGAAGAAATCAATCAATTTAAAGCAAAAGGTTATGGATCTGTATGTTCCAGACTGGAAATATGTTAATTTTGCCAGTTCATTTGTTGTTAATTAGTTGTCAGAAAGTGTTTTATCCAGGTCAGGGTTGGGAATTTTATCCTCGAAATACTGAAAATGATTCACACTGGATGGTACAGCAATACTCACACATCGAGTGGCAATTTTAAAGAAGCCAGTTCACCTACTGGTATGTTTTTAGGAGGTGGGAGGAAACCAGTGAACCCAGAGTAAACCCACATGTACCTGTGTTGTTAGAGCCGGGTTTCGTGGTCTTCAGAGACGGCGTGACGGTGATGGTGGGTTTCTCCATATCTGGTTCCGACTCGGTGGAAGCCGTAGTGAAAAGCTCCTCATTGCTGGTGGTTGTTTGTGTCGTCGGAGCGACCGTCGTTGTTGTTGTTGTTTTAGTTGTTGTTGTGGATGTTGTTGTCCTTGTCGTTTTTGGCGAAGCAGGAGTGGTGACCTCAATGGCCTCCAAGACAAGTTCGGAACCTCCCTTGTCCTGGATTTGGTGGACGGTGTGGGTTTTGGCCGGGTTTTCTGTCGGAGACAAAGAGAAAAGCATTACAACCGCGAGTTCAGTCCTTCACCCCGAAGTATCCGAGATTCCACTTCAAAAGAGATATTTATTATTTATGAGATGTTGCGCCTCGTAGTGACTTCCTGCACTGTAACCGAGTCTATCCCTGCACTGTTTGCCTTTTCAAACTGAGTGCGTCTCAAGTCGCGCCATGCAAAACACATCTCCATGAAGACAATGTCGGAGGGGAAGAGAGCCTAATCCGAACCTCTCTTCCTGCACCCCAGGGGGGTTGGTGGTGAGGGGGTGGGGGGCAGGGGGGCTCTGCATCTGGGACATTAAGCATGCGCTCGGGGAGAGCCAGACAAAAATACAGCAAAAGTTATTGCGCATTCAGTCAAAGAATCCAATTCCAACATGACTCCAACAGCGCAGGACAAATGAAGAAACCCCTTCAGGGATCTGGAACGTCTCATACTGGAGACCACAACATGCCTTAAAGCTTCATAAACATCACGAGATGTTTGAAGTTCCTCCGGAAATTTAGAATATTCACGGTATGAGAACTCAATATCATTGTTTTTGGTCTATAACAACAATAACGGCTTGCGTTCGATCGAGGTAAGTTTCGGTCTCGTGGCTAAAAGCCCTGTGTACTCATTGTGGTAAGTGGGCGGGGCGTTATGTAGAAGAGATTTAGGTAGTGTGTGAGAATTACGGAAAAAAAGCAGAACAAAATCCCTTCCCAATTCCTTATCTGAAATTAAATTTAGTTTAAATAAGTAAAACATGTAAAAGATTTATTTCATTATGCAATCAAAGAAATAATTCGCAATTACGAGATAAAACGTCACAATTGTTTAAAAATAATTTGCAATTACAAGATAAAACGTTACAATTGTTCAAAATAATTCACAATTATAAGATAAGACGTTGCAACTGTTCAGAAATAATTCGCAATTATAAGTTAAAGTTTCAATGCTTAAAAGTAATAGTGATTATTTGATTAACAAAAAATGTCACAACTCGCATTTAGGAGATAAGCCACAATTTACGATATAAAATGTCACAATTGCTAAAAAAAATATCTCACAATTACAGGATTTATTTATCTGTTTAAATTTATCCAATTGAAGTCTCACCACATTTCGCAGCCAATATCAAACAAGCACGAGATTTAAAGTTTCAAAGACAAACCAATCTGATTGGATGAACATGAAATTCCATCCTCAGTTCAGTTCTGAGGAACTTCCCGTAAATTCTGCAGGAGCTCGGAGGCGGATCTTAGACCTGGAATTATTTTAGAGACAACTGGTGTTAGCTAAAGCCTCCGGGTTCTCATTAGCATTATCACCTAACTGTTGCTAGCCATGATTGACCTTCTCGTCTGCATGAAATCCAGATACTGAAGAATCCTACCTTCTGCCTTGGAGCCGTTCTGCTGTTCGCAATTACCTTTAACGGCGCTTACGAGGAGGAAATACAAGAGCAGAGGGATTACACGTGACTCTTTATAGAGCGTGATTTACAGATCCAGGTTGCCTATAGCGGATCGCAGCACGTTGTTAAACCTGAAGGAAGGGAAGAGGGCGTGGCCCAGCAGGGGGGGCTTTGACTTCCTGGCAGTTCTGAATAATAAGTGAGTAGCAAACGGCACCAGGAGGTGTTATGAAGCTGTTCAGCCAAAACAGTAACAGCCCCAAAGCTAACATCCTTTTAATGAAAACAATCTGAGCGATGGGATTCGTTTAGGTAATGCTCTGTAACTATGAAAGACTTGGCAATGGTTCTTTAAACAGCTTGCGAAAGTCATGAACTCATCACAGACTGACTGAATCATGTGGACAAACACACACACACACACACATACTGTACACACACACACACACACACACCTCTGTCCCCTTTGGCCACGCTTTCCGCCCCTGACTCGTCCGTCCTGGTGGCTTTGTAGTAGGTGATGCCCCTGATGACCCCTGGCTGGTGACCCGCCGCTTTGCTCTTGGGGGTTGGCTCTGGTTTCGCAGGTTTGGCCGTCTTGGGCGGCGGAGGCTCCTTTTTGGGTTTGATGGGCTTCTCTTTGGGCGGTTTCGGAGGAGGTTTCACCACCGACGACTTTTTGTTAGAGGGTTTTACTGCCTCTTTGACCTTCTTACTGTCGGTGGCCTGTAATTATACATGAATACATGAGCAGGTGAGCAGTCCCTCTTTTAGTTTCAAAGATCAATGGAGCGGAAATGAGAGAGCCAGGATTTAAAAAAAAACTAGCAACGAATGATCTATAGGTTCATTTACGTTAAAAATACTGTAAAAAATGTATATGGACAATTTCATGCAAACTTGAACCCTCAGTCAATTTGCTACAGTCTCTCATGTAGTCAGCTATAGCTAGCTAAAGATAGTAGATATAGATAGCTTTTAAGCTCAACGTTTTAACCCTAAGTTTTAAAACTCAGTTTTGCACAAATATGTAGAAAATACTCCCTTGTTTTGTTCAGTGGTTATAATAAATGTATTAATATCAGTAACTAATTAATAACTAGTGAACTACTCATTAATAACCATCCTTAACTGTAACATTCGTGCGTATCTTTTAAATATGGGTTTGGTCACGTGACCAGATACACACTTGTACTAAACCGTTTTGTCTGTCTGTCTATCTATCTATCTATCTATCTATCTATCTATCTATCTATCTATCTATCTACACTATGTTGCCAAAAGTATTCGCTCACCCATCCAAATAATCAGAATCAGGTGTTCCAATCACTTCCATGGCCACAGGTGTATAAAATCAAGCACCTAGGCATGCAGACTGTTTTTACAAACATTTGTGAAAGAATGGGTCGCTCTCAGGAGCTCAGTGAATTCCAGCGTGGAACTGTGATAGGATGCCACCTGTGCAACAAATCCAGTCGTGAAATTTCCTCGCTCCTAAATATTCCACAGTCAACTGTCAGCTGTATTATAAGAACGTGGAAGTGTTTGGGAACGACAGCAACTCAGCCACGAAGTGGTAGGCCACGTAAACTGACGGAGCGGGGTCAGCGGATGCTGAGGCGCATAGTGCGAAGAGGTCGCCAACTTTCTGCAGAGTCAATCGCTATAGACCTCCAAACTTCATGTGGCCTTCAGATTAGCTCAAGAACAGTGCGCAGAGAGCTTCATGGAATGGGTTTCCATGGCCGAGCAGCTGCATCCAAGCCATACATCACCAAGTGCAATGCAAAGCGTCGGATGCAGTGGTGTAAAGCACGCCGCCACTGGACTCTAGAGTAGTGGAGACGCGTTCTCTGGAGTGATGAATCGCGCTTCTCCATCTGGCAATCTGATGGACGAGTCTGGGTTTGGTGGTTGCCAGGAGAACGGTACTTGTCTGACTGCATTGTGCCAAGTGAAAAGTTTGGTGGAGGGGGGATTATGGTGTGGGGTTGTTTTTCAGGAGCTGGGCTTGGCCCCTTAGTTCCAGTGAAAGGAACTCTGAATGCTTCAGAGTGCTTTGGAGCTGGTCCCTTCCTCTTCCAACATGACTGTGCACCAGTGACCAAAGCAAGGTCCATAAAGACATGGATGACAGAGTCTGGTGTGGATGAACTTGACTGGCCTGCACAGAGTCCTGACCTCAACCCGAACGAACACCTTTGGGATGAATTAGAGTGGAGACTGAGAGCCAGGCCTTCTCGTCCAACATCAGTGTGTGACCTCACAAATGCGCTTCTGGAAGAATGGTCAAAAATTCCCATAAACACACTCCTAAACCTTGTGGACAGCCTTCCCAGAAGAGTTGAAGCTGTTATAGCTGCAAAGGGTGGACCGACGTCATATTGAACCCTATGGATTAGGAATGGGATGTCACTTAAGTTCATATGCGAGTCAAGGCAGGTGAGCGAATACTTTTGGCAATATAGTGTATCTATCCACCCATATATCCATCCATCCACCCATCCATCCATCCATCCATCCATTCCTCCTACCTACCCACCTATCCATTTATCTATCTATCCGTCCATCCTACCTAGCCCTATCCATCCATCCATCCATCCATCCATCCATGCATCTATCTACCTACCTACCAACCTACCTGCCCATCCATCCATCCATCCATCCATTCCTCCTACCTACCCACCTATCCATCTATCTATCCGTCCATCCTACCTAGCCCTATCCATCCATCCATCCATCCATCCATCTATCCACCTATCTACCTACCTACCAACCTACCTGCCCATCCATCCATCCATCCATCCATCCATCCATCCATTCCTCCTACCTATCCACCTATCCATCTATCTATCCGTCCATCCTACCTAGCCCTATCCATCCATCCATCCATCCATCCATCCATCCATCCATCTATCCACCTATCTACCTACCTACCAACCTACCTGCCCATCCATCCATCCATCCATCCATCCATCCGCCTATCTAAACTTTAAAGCAAGCTCACGTTTGTATTTGGTGTGTATTTGTTAGTGTTACCTGTGCCTTGTTGTCTGTTGCGTCTTTCTTCATCAGCTGCACTCCCAAGCTGGAGATCTCCTTCTTGATGCTGACCATGATGTCCGAGTAGTTCTCGTACTTCTTCAGCTGATCGGACAGATTCATGACGCTATCACGGACGAAGTCGTTCTCTCGACTCAGGTTGGTTTTTATCGTCTGCGTGAGAAAAGGTTTGAATTTATCAGCTTTGAATCTGATTTCTATTTTGTCCAGAATTTCAGCTAAAGTCCTCCCCCAGGCACTTGGTCTGTCCACACCTCCTTTATTTATCTGATTTATTATAATTATAATATAAAGGATAATTATTATAATATACTTTATCCTTTCATCATTAGATCCGTTTATTCATTCAGTCACACATTCATTCATTCATTCACTCATTGGTCCCTCACCTCCTCCAGTGTGTTCATCTGGGCCACCACTTTATTCATGTACGCGTGAACCTTCATCAGATCCATACTGTACAACGTCCCCTCCAGCATATCCACCATGGAATGCAGCTACACACACACACACACACACACACATGTATAAGATGAGTCTGAATGAAGAGGCTGTTATCAATAATCAAACTTCCTTCTACAAATCCAGCAGTTGTTTTGAAATCCTTCCTAAAAACATCCTGATATTATCGGGAAGCTCAGCAAGCCACCGCGGACGGAACGTGAGGCGAGAACCTCTGTAACTCGAACCTGATGCGTCTCTCTGTGAACTTTTGTCAAAAACTCGGACACATGTTTCCTCTTTATTAGCGGCATGCGTTGGCTTCTGGTCGCCATTCAGAGCAGGGACAAGAAGTGGTACAGTATTGGAGTGTGTAAGAGTGTGTGAGTGTGTAAGTGTGTGTGAGTGTGTGTGAGTGTTTGAGTGTATATGAGTGTGTGAGTGTATAAGAGTGTGTAAGAATGTGTGAGAGTATGAGTGTATAGGAGTGTATGTATGTATGAGTGTATAGGAGTGTGTGAGTGTATGAGTGTATAGGAGTGTATGTATGTATGAGTGTATAGGAGTGTGTGAGTGTATGAGTGTATAGGAGTGTATGTATGTATGAGTGTATAGAAGTGTATGTATGTATGAGTGTATAGGAGTGTATGTATGTATGAGTGTATAGGAGTGTGTGAGTGTATGAGTGTATAGGAGTGTATGTATGTATGAGTGTATAGAAGTGTATGAGTGTATGTATGTATGAGTGTATAGGAGTGTGTGAGTGTATGAGTGTATAGAAGTGTATGAGTGTATGTATGTATGAGTGTATAGGAGTGTGTGAGAGTATGAGTGTATAGGAGTGTGTGAGAGTATGAGTGTATAGGAGTGTATGAGTGTATAGGAGTGTGTGAGAGTATGAGTGTATAGGAGTGTGTGAGAGTATGAGTGTATAGGAGTGTGTGAGAGTATGAGTGTATAGGAGTGTGTGAGAGTATGAGTGTATAGGAGTGTGTGAGAGTATGAGTGTATAGGAGTGTGTGAGAGTATGAGTGTATAGGAGTGTATGTATGTATGAGTGTATAGGAGTGTGTGAGTGTATGAGTGTATAGGAGTGTGTGAGAGTATGAGTGTATAGGAGTGTATGTATGTATGAGTGTATAGGAGTGTGTGAGAGTATGAGTGTATAGGAGTGTATGAGTGTATGTATGTATGAGTGTATAGGAGTGTGTGAGAGTATGAGTGTATAGGAGTGTATGAGTGTATGTATGTATGAGTGTATAGGAGTGTGTGAGAGTATGAGTGTATAGGAGTGTGTGAGTGTATGAGTGTATAGGAGTGTGTGAGAGTATGAGTGTATAGGAGTGTGTGAGAGTATGAGTGTATAGGAGTGTGTGAGTGTATGAGTGTATAGGAGTGTGTGAGAGTATGAGTGTATAGGAGTGTATGTATGTATGAGTGTATAGGAGTGTGTGAGAGTATGAGTGTATAGGAGTGTATGAGTGTATGTATGTATGAGTGTATAGGAGTGTGTGAGAGTATGAGTGTATAGGAGTGTGTGAGAGTATGAGTGTATAGGAGTGTGTGAGAGTATGAGTGTATAGGAGTGTGTGAGAGTATGAGTGTATAGGAGTGTGTGAGAGTATGAGTGTATAGGAGTGTGTGAGAGTATGAGTGTATAGGAGTGTATGTATGTATGAGTGTATAGGAGTGTGTGAGTGTATGAGTGTATAGGAGTGTATGTATGTATGAGTGTATAGGAGTGTGTGAGAGTATGAGTGTATAGGAGTGTATGAGTGTATGTATGTATGAGTGTATAGGAGTGTGTGAGAGTATGAGTGTATAGGAGTGTGTGAGAGTATGAGTGTATAGGAGTGTGTGAGAGTATGAGTGTATAGGAGTGTGTGAGAGTATGAGTGTATAGGAGTGTGTGAGAGTATGAGTGTATAGGAGTGTGTGAGAGTATGAGTGTATAGGAGTGTGTGAGTGTATGAGTGTATAGGAGTGTATGTATGTATGAGTGTATAGGAGTGTGTGAGAGTATGAGTGTATAGGAGTGTATGAGTGTATGTATGTATGAATGTATAGGAGTGTGTGAGTGTATGTATGTATGAGTGTATAGGAGTGTGTGAGAGTATGAGTGTATAGGAGTGTGTGAGTGTATAGGAGTGTATGAGTGTATGTATGTATGAATGTATAGGAGTGTGTGAGTGTATGTATGTATGAGTGTATAGGAGTGTGTGAGTGTATGAGTGTATAGGAGTGTATGTATGTATGAATGTATAGGAGTGTGTGAGAGTATGAGTGTATAGGAGTGTGTGAGAGTATGAGTGTATAGGAGTGTGCGAGTGTATGTATGTATGAGTGTATAGGAGTGTGTGAGTGTATGAGTGTATAGGAGTGTATGTATGTATGAATGTATAGGAGTGTGTGAGAGTATGAGTGTATAGGAGTGTGTGAGAGTATGAGTGTATAGGAGTGTGTGAGAGTATGAGTGTATAGGAGTGTGTGAGTGTATGAGTGTATAGGAGTGTGTGAGAGTATGAGTGTATAGGAGTGTGTGAGAGTATGAGTGTATAGGAGTGTATGTATGTATGAGTGTATAGGAGTGTATGTATGTATGAGTGTATAGGAGTGTATGTATGTATGAGTGTATAGGAGTGTGTGAGTGTATGAGTGTATAGGAGTGTATGTATGTATGAGTGTATAGGAGTGTGTGAGAGTATGAGTGTATAGGAGTGTAGGAGTGTATGAGTGTATAGGAGTGTGTGAGAGTATGAGTGTATAGGAGTGTGTGAGAGTATGAGTGTATAGGAGTGTGTGAGAGTATGAGTGTATAGGAGTGTAGGAGTGTATGAGTGTATAGGAGTGTGTGAGAGTATGAGTGTATAGGAGTGTGTGAGAGTATGAGTGTATAGGAGTGTGTGAGTGTATGAGTGTATAGGAGTGTGTGAGTGTATGAGTGTATAGGAGTGTGTGAGTGTATGAGTGTATAGGAGTGTATGTATGTATGAGTGTATAGGAGTGTGTGAGAGTATGAGTGTATAGGAGTGTATGTATGTATGAGTGTATAGGAGTGTGTGAGTGTATGAGTGTATAGGAGTGTAGGAGTGTATGAGTGTATAGGAGTGTGTGAGTGTATGAGTGTATAGGAGTGTATGAGTGTATAGGAGTGTGTGAGTGTATGAGTGTATAGGAGTGTAGGAGTGTATAGGAGGGTAGGAGTGTATGTATAAGTGTATAAAATAGTCCATGATTATATGAGTGTATGTGTGTGTATTTAAGTGTATAAGTGTGTACATAACACTGTAAAAGTGTGTATATAATTGTGTATAAGTATGTATATACACACCCATAAGTCCTGGAGTTGCAGATCTACCATTAAATACTCACAATTAGACTAATACATGAAATATAACATATATAACTTTCGAAAGTATTTTATTTACTTTTGAATTTGTCATTTTTTTTTAATGAACCTTTGCCTTGGTGCCAAAATGTGAGCTGGAAAACAATTCAGGTCATAAACAGCAGTCAAGTAAATCATGTCATACGTTTATACAGTGATTTGTGTGTGTGTGTGTGTAACCTTGAACAGCTCGGGTGCTTGCTTCCTCAGTTTCTCCGTCCTCCACTCATTTTCGCAGGGGTTCAGGGACGAGGGTGGAGCCGTGCACGAGCATTTGCAGTCCGATCCGGAGCTCACCGTCTCCACCGAGTAAAAATCGTCCACTTTCAGGGTCCCGTCCCGAAGCCTGGCGCACGCCTCAATGCTCAGCGGCCGCATCACACACTTGCAGCGGCAGTCCGATCCCTCCGACGTCATCCTCACCGGCTCCAGGTCCCCGAAAACCTGTACACAGACATACGGGGTTCGGAGACATGCAGCTGTGAAGTGTTTACATTCTTGTTGCTTGGTGTTTATCTTCCAGGGTTGTAGATTGACTGTAATCTCAAAGACGTATCCCCATGGGCATCGCTAGGCCATTTTTAGGGGGCAGAGGGGGGCTCTATGCTTCTATGAGCTTTTAGTTCAATGTTGAATTTTCTAAGTGTTTCATTAAGGTTATTTTTGCAAATATTCCCACAAAGTTGCAAGTCTCCCACAAATAAACGGATCTCAGACACCAAAAAAATCCCATGAGACTTTGCACTAAAGCAACAAACAGCAGAGTAAACACAGAGTCAGTGAATAAACACAGAACAGGTGAACACCTTAGGATAAATAACCAATGACTTAGAATAAGAAAACTGAAAGAGAAGAAAAGAGCACATGGCACTAGCTTTTTCAAAACAAACACTAGCACATGGTGTGACGGAATCTGGGAATCTGTGATTTTTTGGAGGTTTGTTTTGTCTAAGCAAACAGTCATTACTGCAGATATTTTAAAACATTTTACAAACGTTATTTTTTAGAACATTACATCTAACAGTCTCAAGGGCATTGGTGCCTCAGTGGTAGGTTTCTCGCCTACCATGTGGAAGGCCTGGGTTCGATTCCCAGCCTGTGCCCAAACCCCAGCCACTGGATGCAGTGCCGGTCCCAAGCCCAGATAAAATGGGAAGGTTGCTTCAGGAAGGGCATCTGGCACTAAACCTGTGCCAAGTTGTTGTGTAGTTTGTAGGGAGCAGCCGAAAGGACAACGACGTCTAAAGGTCTCGGATCTCGTCGTGTAAATAATGGGAAAAAAAAACATTTCTGGGTCATTTTGTCCTACTGTAATATCAAATTGCATGACAATGTTATCAGAACGTTAGCTGAACGTTTAAGAAGGTTACAGCATCTTCTTGACAAAAGTTTTGGAAATATATCAAATCTGGGAACGTTTTCAAAAACCTTTCCTGTAACTACTGGATGTTTTTAGAACGTTTCTCACACAACCGTTGCGGAAACTGTGGGACAACGTTCTGATAGCATTGTGAAGAAGAACCGTTGTTCGGTTACTCGGATGTTCTTAAAACGTTGCAGGAAGGTTATTTTTAGAAGGTTAAATCACGCCAAGCGATTTCTAATACCCGTCTCAGTTTCTCTCAAATTCCCACCCGAACTCTTTTCTTCCCAAGAACCAATCCAAACCCAAAGGAAACTCCTCTCTTGCACTCTTTCAGCAAACACTTCACTGAACCTCTCTCGCACTCTTTCACCAAACACTTCACGACAAACAAGAGGTCTCTTTATCCGTTGTGTCCTTCTGCTACAACACGACCCCAAGCTGTGATCCCTAACGGTTTTCTGGAAGCCATCAGAGATCAGAGATCTTGGAGCAGGGCTTTTACCGAAAACGTGAAGATCGTGTTTGCCTTTCTAAATAAACACTGCCATTTAGCTTTCCACACACAAGCCTCGGCCATGCCAGGAATCCTGCCTGCAAATCCGTTCTTAATGAATCGTGAATCCATTTGCTTAGGAGAAAGAATGAGAAGGGCATCAGGGGCAGCAGGCGATGGAGAGCCTGTAAATATTTGCTCCCTCTCTCTTTCTCTCCATCTGCTAGACGTTATATAATCTCCATGACTGCTAGCTTGAGCTGTACCGTGGCACTGGCTTTGAACTTGAGCTGTCCATAAATTCAGCATATTGTGATAAGACTTGACGGAATTTGCATTTTCACCAGTACAGATCTAATCATCTCGTACATCTCAGCACGTCGCCCATGCAACACGTCTCATCACTATGCCGTAAAGCCTTAATTGTTCAGGTATGAGGGTTCAAAAAATGGGAGATGAGCAGGAGCTTTACATATATATATATATATATATATATATATATATATATATATATATATACATATATATATATAAATATATATATGGTATGTTGAGGTCTGTATGATGAGATCCACATGCACTTCAAAGCCACGAGCTTTACTGCTCCCACGAACCTACTGACAAGCGCAGGTTTAAAATAAGCAGCCATATAAGTTTACGATGTGTGAAGTTCCACAGGACCACTTTGTTTTTAAGTTTAGCCTATTTTAACGTCAGATGGACACAAGATAATGTCCACTAATCATTTGTCTCATGAACAGTAGTAATGTATCTTTCCAAAAGATACAGAGGCCACGCCTCCTTCATTGAGACTGACAGATACAGAGGCCACACCTCCTTCAATGAGACTGACAGATGCAGAGGCCACACCTATTTTAGAAAACTGACAGATACAAAGGCTACACCCCTTTTAATGAGACTGGCAGATGCAGAGGCCACACCTATTTTACTAAAATTGACAGATGCAGAAGCAATGCCCCTTCACTGATAAACAAAGAGGCCATTCCTCCTTTATTAAAGACTGCCAGGTACAGAGGCCACACCTCCTTCACTAAGACTGACAGATGCAGAGGCCACACCTACTTCACTCAAAATGACAGATACAGAAGCCACACCTCCTTCTATGAGACTGACAGATACAAGGGCCACACCTCCTTCACTGAAACTGACAGATACAGAGGCCATGCCTACTTCACTAAGACTGCTAGATTCTGAGGCCACACCTCCTTCTGTGAGACTGACAGATACAAAGGCCACACCTCCTTCACTAAAACTGACAGATATCAAGGCCACACCTCCTTTATTAAGACCGACAGATACAAAAGCAACACCCTCTTCACTGACAGACACAGAAGCCACATCTTCTTTATTTAAGACTGATAAGTACAGTACTTAGTTCTTTAGGACTGACAAATGCAGAAGCTTGGACTAACAAACACAAAGGCCACGCCTCCTTTACTGTGACTGACCGACACAAAAGCCACACTACTTTTATTTCAACTTGGCGTCATGGTAAATCTTACACTAATTCCTCACCTGTGTGGCTATCAGCTGATCAGCTCTGGTGGCTGTGTTTGGTTTCTCTGGCATGATCTGTGGTCTGTCGGTTCTGAGAGCTCACAGCTGTCATCTTCCCCCTGAGATTTAGAGATCTCTGCAGAGACCCAAACTGGGCCACATGTGGAACTGGTTACAGCTCGAGATTCTTCACTGTAAGCTCCTGCTGTCTGAGCTGATGTGCTTCATGACATCCGTTCATCTGATCTTGTCTCAAGTGCCACGTTGTTGTGTGTGTGTGTGTGTATTAATAATAATAATGCAGAGCACTATGTTTGTTTGATGTCTGCAGTTTGTTTCTGTAGCTCTGCACTGGCTGGTGTAGCTCAAAAGATGCTGCATCCGGTATCTGCATCCAGCTCTTCAGTGATGTCACACAGATGTGCAGATGGAGTTTAGGACTCACTATCATACATCACTGTCATCCACCACTATCACCATCATCTACTACATCATCATCATCTACCGCCATCACCATCATCTACTACCATCACCATCACATCATCTCTCATCATCACCACCATCACCAAATTCTACCAACATCACCATAATGTACCACTATCACCACCATTTACCACATCAGCACCATCTACCACCATCATAATCATCTACTACCACCACATCGCATCAACTGCCATCATCACCACCATCACCATCATCTACCAACATCACCATAATACCACCATTACCAACATTTACTACATCACCACCATCTACCACCATCATCATCATCTACCACCATCACAATCAACTACTACTACCACATCATCTACCACCATCACCAACTTCACCATCTGTCACCATCAACATCATCTACCACGGTCATCACCATCACCGTCATCTACTATGATCACCACCATCTACTACCATCACTAACATCTACTACATCACCACCATGTACCACCATCACCACCACCATCTACCACCATCACCATCATCTACTACCATCACCACCATCTACCACCAACACCTACCACCTTCATCTACCACCATCACCATCATCTACTACATCTCCATCATCTACCCCATCACCATCATCTACTACATCTCCATCATCTACCCCATCCCCATCATCTACTACATCTCCATCATCTACCCCATCGCCATCATCTACCACCATCACCATCATCTACCACCATCACCATCATCTACCCCATCGCCATCATCTACTACAATCACCATTGTATACTACATTACCATCATCTACTACATCACCATCATCTACCACCATCACCATCTACCCCATCGCCATCATCTACTACAATCACCATTGTATACTACATTACCATCATCTACTACCATCAGCTACTATATCACCATCATCTACCACCAACACCATCATTTACTACATTACCAATCTACCACCATCACCATCATCTACCATCATCACCATCATTTACCGTCATCACCAACGTCACCATCTACCACCAGCTAATACCATCACCACCATAAACTATATTCTCTTCCGTTTCATTCTGATCAGTTCTATTCTACTCTTCTCATTTATTCTAACAAATCTATTTTATTCTATTGAACCTCTTTTCTCTTCCCTTCTAGTGTTCAAATCTTTGTTCTATTTTATTACCATAAACTCTATTATATTCTAATTACACCCTATTGTAGTCCAGTCTACTAAAAATAAAAACATTCCACGCATCTACTCTAATCTGATACACCTTTGTTCTATTCTCTCTATTCTATTGTCTCCTTCCTTCTTCTTGTAACACGCTTTTGATATGCAAATTACGGTGACCCATATGCAAATTACATACTGTGACATCATCATGCAGTCGGAATACATACTTCCCATACAACTGTGGCACAGGCAGGAAACTTCTCATTAGACGGGATTAGAACCCGAACACACACACACACAAGGAGGACTCACTGTTAATCACACGCTCAGATGACAACCTTTATGCGCGAGCGTGTTAGAAAAGCCGGCGCTACAGGAAGAGATTAGCGCGGCGGCGTTAGTGCTGCGGTGTGAAGCCGCCATGTGAGAAGGCCAGATACGTGGACGAGTTTCAGTGTGTCGGTAAATCTGCAGCGCCAGCAAACACACAATATTCCCTTTTCAGGCAACACAAAAGGACCATTATTGCTCA
The DNA here is from genome assembly GCF_019097595.1 of Hemibagrus wyckioides. Classification (NCBI taxonomy): domain Eukaryota; kingdom Metazoa; phylum Chordata; class Actinopteri; order Siluriformes; family Bagridae; genus Hemibagrus; species Hemibagrus wyckioides. The sequence goes on from NC_080714.1 coordinate 2,907,931, forward strand.
CTTCTTTTTTTTTTTAAACATGATAATTAGGTGAAAGAGCTCTAACATTCACACATCAGAGCCTACTGACTGACCAACAACGAGGGATTTGTTAACTGGGATGAATCCGGTCAGTCATTTCTGTCATGTGCATGAATTCCTGATGGCCTTTTCCGATAGACTGCTCTGAGACTATAAATAAAAACAATTCAGGGAAGAAGTTCTTGTGTTTTTTCTCTCTAAATAAACCGCTTCGTCTTTAAAGCTTGTCTGTTATATGCAGCTTTATATTCACACGCTCGTCCTGATACGTTATATATACGTTTCTATGGCAACAGCACGGGATTCCTGCACCAGGATCTCGAAGTAAACGTGATGAACAAACGTGTAAAGTTTAAAAATGTATGATTTAAGGAAGGAGTCTCTAGTGTCAGTGGTGTGAAAGAGAAAAATAGAGAGGCTAGGGAAGAAAAACGACTGTTTATAGCTGCAATAACGTACATGAGGACAAGAACTAGCTTGTTTTTGTTCGAAAAAGGACATGAAATGTAACTATTAAAAAGGTAGGTTGTAAAAATTGTTGTGAGAGGTATAAAAGGAATGATAAACAAGCCAGGACGTGGTGTTACAGGAAAGTAATAAATAATCTCAGGGGGGTATCAGTAGCCACAATCCTTCACCATGATGAGTGTTTTATTCCCCTGATTGTTCAGGAAATCTGTCAGAATTCCCGAAAGCTTTAGTTCCTCTGAATGTCAGGAGCTCTGAAGAGACGAGTGAAATGGAACTAAACAGCCGGCGTGAGTGTACAGCGTTTGTTTCCTGAATCTGTTCTGTCACCTGTCACTCACATTGTCGCTGAAATACCTTCAGAGCAGACCACACAGGGACGTGACAGGATTCCCAACAGGGTGTCAACATGTGTGTACTCAAACAAATGGTCATAATTACAGTAGCTTTGGTTTGTGAGATCAGAATCTCACTTCCTTGAGTCCCTGAGTAAGATACACTTCTTCTTCTTCTTCTTTCGGCTTTTCCCTTCAGGGGTGGCCACAGCGGATCCCTATCTTCTGCATCCTCATCACTTGCACCCACTAGCTTCATATCCTCATTTATTACATCCATATACCTCCTCTTTGGCCTTCCTCATTGCCTCCTGGCTGGCAGCTCCATGTCCAACATTCTCTTTGTCCCCCAAACGTCCAACATGAGCTGTCCCTCAACATCTTTAGCTCTGCTACCTCCAGCTCTGACTCCTGACTCTTCCTCAATGACCTTGAGTAAGATACACAAACTTCGGGAAAAATATCTTTAATGAAATTTATATTATATATATTCAATTTATATATTATATATATTCAATTATAAAGGTGTACTTCATTTTCAATTCGAGTTTCAATCCGTCACAATTCAGACACTGATTAGGAAAAATATCCACCTCTAAAAAGGTTTATACTGATTTATTTCTGGTGTGTTTTGTTCTGATGTGATGATGATTCTGGTGCTATTTTTGTAAGCTGGGGCTGTATTTTAATTTTTTTGCCTTTTTAGAAGCTAGGCTTGTGTGTTACTGTAGCATTGGACAAGAAGATAATCAACAATATCCAAGAATCGATAACATGAATGAATGAATTATGTCCAAATAATAACAAAAGAAAAGCACATATGATTGTTTTTAAAATGAAAAACCTCAATCAACGTAGGATAATGTAACATCTAAGCTACTGTAAATTAAAAACATTATATATACGCCTTTTAAAAAAAAATTAAAATCTAATTCACGATTCTCACTTTGCAACAATTTTTTCCTAAAACAGTCCTTATGCTGAAATAAGGTGGAAAAGGTAGGTATAGTTTGCGAATGGAATTCTTCCCTCTGATTGGACGAGACATCTGTCACTCAGGATATACAGGAATAAGTGGATCTGACTTTATTTCTTGTACATGTGTGGAGTTCTGCCTTCACTTTAAACACATTTAGTGCAACTTTAAATCTTGTAAAGAAAATAACAAACATATTTATATTGATAAGAAAACAGAGTTGATTCAGCTCTACTGTGAGGAAGGAGGTTCATATGGTGTGATGTTGGAGATACTGATAGTGTATCATGGAGTAAAGATTGGTTTGCAATCTCTAAAAACCAGGAATGTTGGGAAGACCAAACTATTCCAGATTAAAGGATGTAAGGAGCGCTATAAGAGCAGAGCTGTGTTCATACACACACCAATCCACTTTCTACTGCTGCAGCTACTGATGGACTTCCTGTAGATCCTGACTGACTGATATCTCATCTAATCAGAGGTCAGAATTCCATTCGTAAACTATTCCTGCCTTATCCGCTTTGTCTAAATCGTCCTTTTTGTTTTGCGCTTCTCGGCCACGGTAATAAACCCATTGAAGAAACCAAGAACACACAGGTTACTCAAGATACTTGAAAGACTTGTGATGTCTTCACTATCCTAATAGTTCATAAAGAAAACAGTGACTTTGCTGTTGAACTGAGAAAAATTCTCAAAAAGAAGATCTCAGTAGATCAGGAGAAATACTAAAGCAGGTTAAAGAATGTAAACACTAGTGGAGTTTTAAGACTCATCTTAAAAGACACATCATTAGACCAGGAGTGTGAATGATCCCCAGACTAGTTTAGCGAGGACTCGTCAATTTTGGTTGTACACCACAACATTCCTGCTCAAGCTGTTTATATGTCTCTGTCTGTCTCTGTACCAGACCATATGGACGTGTAGATCCATGGTGTGAAGTATACAATAAAATGTTTTGTATTCTGCTGTTCATAAAAACCCATATTTTAGCTCAAATCCACTATTGATGATCTGGGCAGCAGTTAAACGAGCCACTGAACACCAGATTTAATTCATTTCATCAATCCAGGGCATTCTTCCAATCATTTATATAATCGAGGTCTGATCACAGGTTGGCTCTTTGTCTATTAAACTGAAAAAGAGCATTCAAGTGTTCTTTGGTTCACTGCCAACAATTCCTTGCTTGTGTTTATTGTTCCAAAGTGCAGTCTTATCATCTTTATTAAATTTTTTGTTTATACTAATCTCTCCCCTGGCTCCTGGCTCCTGCAGCTCAGATATATCCTCTTCTCTTTTCCACAAGCCCTGAAAGACTCTGCAACGATCTGGGGACGCTGAACATGACACCGAGCAGAATTAGAGGTGAAAACGAGTCCTGAGGAACGCGGCGTACTCCGAGAAAGTGCTGGCGGTCAAAATCAAGCCGACATCCAGCGACCAGTCGCTCCTGTGGCAGACCGCAGGCCAAAATAGTGTTTTTTTTTTTTATAAGAAATGTCACATTCAATAAGTGTGTAACACAAGAAAGCGTAAAATTTGCATGTGAATGTGACGTCGGGTTCTGTGCTTACCAGCGATTAGCCGATCGCCTAGCAAGCTAGTCGCGAAATCTCTTCAGCATCTGAGTGAAATTGTGGCCAAGTTTGGGCTATTTGTGTGATAAACAGTAGTGACAGCTAACACATTTTGGTTTATATTTGAGCTTTTTCTTGGACGCTGACACACATTTAGTTATTGCTAAAGTGCATTTCTAAATCCATGTCTAAAATTCAGGTGTTCCTGTAAACAGCAGTCCGGCATACAGCAGCACATGAGGTCCTAAACAGAGCTAATTAATGCTAAATAGCGTTAACAAGATTTTTCTATGCTAATACTTTCTGATAAAATTGTAAATTCTTCTATGAAGAAAAATCCACAGCAAGCACAGGACGTGTAATAGATGGTGTAATTACTGTAGCCTTCATTTTTGTTTACTGATTTGTTGACGAGCTAGGCTGGCTAATTCACTTGCTAACTGGTAGCTTGGAAATGAAAAGGTAGATTATCAACAAATACAAATATACACATGTACACATAAAAATTTAAGCATAAAATTTAGAAAATTCTAAAATATAACAATAAAAATCAAACAAAATTAAAACACAAAGCATAAAATTACCCTCGTTTAGCATCTCAGACTTTTAGCATATGCTAATCAATGCTTAGCTGATCAACAAGAGATTTTTCTTTACTACTTTTCGTAGGTATAGAAAAAAAGGATAAATTTAGCGATGTTTAGCTTCGTTGTACCACAGTCAGGTTCTGTTTTTTACCTCATGGTAACCAGTAATTAGCCAATAAGCTAGCAGGTTATTCCTAGCTATTTAGTTACATATTATCATCCTTTTTTCCCCACTATTTTGCCAGTACCGCAAAAACAAAAACAAATAATAAAGATAGCATCATAGTGAGGTTTCAGCTAAGTGCCTTAGTAGTGCTTTCTGTAGCCTACGCTAACCACTAATCGGCTAGCATTCTATCCATCTGATCTCTTCTTTAGAAAAAATTGGAGTGAAAACAAAGAATAAAGCACTAACAGATTTACGAGTCTTGTAGTAAATGTAATCAGAGATTTAAAAAAAAAAAAAAAAAAAAGACATCGGGAGGAACAGCTGCAGACGGTCAGATTTCTCAAACATCCAGTGACCGTCAGCTTCTTCGGCAGTCCGCAGGCAAAAATAACGCTGGACGTTTGTCAGAAGCTAACCGTGGGCCACCGTCTTGTGTCCGCCACACAGCCTACAGGTTTCCTGCTCATTTAGCTCTAAAGAGTCGCCACACATGCTTAAAAGCATCTATGTTAGCGTTTGTTCCCTCAGGCAGCATTCTGAGGTTTGGTGGCTATTTTTTTCACTGACATATGAGTCCTTCAGTGGTCTGGACGGTACACGTCGTGGTCACTGCAGACACTGTCATAAAAGGTCACACGTGTTTATGCTTATTTTCTGATCCGGTCCCTCAGGAACAGAGCTTCAGGTGGTGTTGTAGTTTTATTTAGCTTCAGTTAGATCATACGATTACGATTTTATGCTAGGTATTAATGTTTTGCTTGGGATATATAACGCTACAACGGTTAAAACAAGAAAATATAAGACTGCTGACCAGAATAACCAATCAGGTCTGGTTTCTGACCTTGTCACCATGGTTACAAGCAATTTTTACTTCAGGTATTGAGAGCAAATTGTGCCAGAAGGTTCATTTATTATCACAGGAACTTTTTTTTTTGCTATTAGCTGTTTATTTTAAGCGTGAAAATGCTCTAAGGAAGCTCTGCCCACTTTAGCCTCAGCACCAGCAATGTAACTCCTTTTCAGTTTGTTCCAATCGCCAAGAAAAACAACAAGGTGTGGGAAAACAACCGTTTCAGATCACACCTTTCAGATCTAAATTTAACAGTCACCCTGAGGCAGTCATCACTTCCAGACAAACTAGAATCAGGATTCTGAGGTAAATATTTAAGCTTCCTTGACGACCGTTTCTTCTGGAAAAACTACAGTTTCCCCATTGCTCCTCCCTTCCTTTCATCATTTCTATTTCTGCTACGGTGTTCATTAGTTTAGGTTACTGGACACAAGCTGGGCTGCTAATGGACGTAAAAAACACTACCCAGAAAAACTGCTCCTCACCTCCTGAGACTTTACCTCTGACACTGGAGACTCCTTCCTTAAAGGTTAAATAAACATCCCTTTGTACCTGAAACCTCTCTCTCTCCCTCTCTCTAATAAATTATAGCCTATTGATGATATAAAAATTCTAGTGCGGCTGTGGTAAAAATGAAAAATAATAACCTCAAAATCTTATATAATAAATATATATATATATTATAATACTAATAATATTAGAAAATAATTTGAAAAATTTGAAAAATAATAAAAAGTAAAAAGGATTATACTAAGCTATATGTTGAAAAATAAAGCAATAATAATATAGTATATAAAAAATAAAATCTAATAAATTAAATTTTGATACGATTTAGCATTCAATAATATACGTTTATTATGTTGAACCTTAAAAAAAAAGGTTTTACTGTCTCTGCTGTAACTCTCAGATGTTAGTTGTAACTAATAAATAAAAATAAATCAGCTGTGTGGAAACTGGAGGCTGGAGACGTTCCTTTTTTTCCCCCACAAATACACTTGTGAGCCATTTGGATTTTATGGCTGTTTGGAGATCTTTATTGATCAGGTTTTCTGAAACTATAGCGTGGGGTTTTTCCATAATCACAAAGCAGAGATCATGCAATTAGTTAGGGCAAAGAAAGCGTGACTATCAGATGGAATGAGGGTTAAAGGGCAGTCTGACTCCTACACAGAGTCAGTGTGTGTGTGTGTGTGTGTGTGTGTGAGAGGGCAGGGTGTGTTGGTGTGTTGGTGTGGTGTGGGAGAGGCAGTGGCACTCCAAAGAGCTACAGCTGTGTAAGCACAACTACATTGTTTTTAACCCCAGTGGAGTCAATCCATCTCCTCCTATTACAGTTTTGGGCCCGGTGCCCACACACACACACACACACACACACACAACATTTCTGTCTCAAAACCATTAGTTGCACATTAAAAAAAAACCCGAACACCTGATTCAAACATTACATCAACGTTGTTCCGACGTTCTCTGGAGCTCCAAGGACACAAAATAATACACAGCTCTATTTATTCACACAAATCCATCAGTTACTCTGTCCGGGATCAAGGCCTCGCATTCACATGATCCTGGGAAAACAAGTGGAGATAACGGACCAGAACTAGATTTAGATTTCCTGAAACCTTTCTTTCACAAGGAGCTGAAAAATGCGATAACGGGCTTAAAGAAAACGTTTGTTTGTAAACGTTGTACGGTGTTTCACGGCTAAAAAAAGATCGCTTTTCAACTGATAAGGGGATCATAGAAAGATAGAACGGAGGAAAGGAGGAATAAAGGAAGAAGAAAAGGAATACATGCAGTGTGTTGAGTATGATGCTAGTTACAATGTGATTGGAAGCTAGCAGTTAATGCTAAGTAGATTTAAGGTGTCAATTTAGTCTTACCGAATCTTTTTTTTTTTTTTTTTTACAAATTTACCAACATTTCTGAGGCAAACGTTGACGTTCTCAATGCTTTTGGCTCATTTCTACAGTCAGTCTGCTCTACTGAATATGATTTATCTTTTTTTTTTATTTCTTAAAGTGAGGTAAAGTATTCAGTCAGTCAGAAATATCCTCGTTTCGTCAACTGAGATTATGCTAATACATTATCTTCATATAAGGTCGTTTCTGAGGGAATATTGCACCACAAATTACGTTAGGGACATTAAGAAATTAGCAAAACCAAAAAATCAAGCATGAACGCTAGTTAGTGATTAGCCAGTTTGGGTTCCATCTTGAAATTTAGGTAAGATGTTTATTTATTAAACGTTAAACTAAGCAAATAAGACACAATCCTTCATTTTTCATTTGTTTAAAAGTTTTAGCAGAAGTGTGTTTGTAGAACGTTAGTGACCGTTAGTGTTGCCAAACTTCTCAGTGCCTTTGAGGTAAACGGGTCAGGTTTTCTTCCAGTTGTGTTTTGATTACAGATGTGCGTTGTTTGACAGGTTTTTCAACACGGGTTTTTTTGTTTTGTCGAGTTCACAGGACAGAAAGATTATTATTAATAATAATAATAGCCGCTGGTCTGGACTCGGTTTGTTAAATCCAGACCACATGTAACACTCGGGACCAGACGCAGCTTTCAACTTTCTGCCTGATCACTGACTGAGGAGCCATAAATGGAGAGATCAGGACATGTGGAAATGTGAGCAGTGAGACGGTTTGTGCAGACAGACGGGTGCCAGAGACACACTCTGTGGAAGGAATGTGAAAGAAAAGCCATTTCTGTACTAGATGTTCATTTAGCCAAGAAACCATCATCAAAGCACCTGCTCTCTCTGTCTGTCTCTCAAGCTGTCTGTCTTTCTCTGTCTCTCTCTATCAGACTCTCTCTGACACTTACTGTCACTCTGTCTGTCTCTCAACCTGTCTGTCATTCATGCTTTTTCAGTCTCTCTTTATGTTACAATTTATCAGTCTCTCTCTCCCTCCCTCTCTCTCTTTTTCTTTCTCTTAACCTGTCTCTCTTTTTATTTATCTCTCGTTTTCTTTCTCCTGTTCTACATTTCTTTCTCTCTTAAAAACTGTTATTTTACTACATTAACCCCCGTTCATCAGGGCAGGTGTCACTGAGAAGTTTGCCTTTTTGTTCTAATGACCAGTTCGAGAAGTTCTGGGTTCAAATCCCAGCTTGATCCTTAAACTCTCAAACCATCCATCTCTGTGCATGGGCTGGATCTGATCTCTCTTTTAAGTCATGCCAAATGAATCCACGCGCTTTAACGCATGAATAATTCAGTCCTCACATTCCTCAGGTCGATTTCTCCGACTTACACGCATCTACAGAGAGGTTTAAATGTCAACCATTCTCTTAGGAGCCTTATTTCAAAACCTGCACTGGTTTCCTCCCATCATGAGCTCCACCAAAGCGCTCCATAACCAGGCTAAAAGTGCGACATGATCCCAGAAATATTGCAGCCAATTCAAATACACTACATTCTCTCCAGTTACTCGCACTAAACAAATTAGCCATCGCGGTTCAGACGGCACCGCAGGAGGGCGAGGTAATGACCTGGAGGATCTCGGCTCGAGTCACGGTGTGCCACTGAACCGTGAGGTACGAGGATTTTCCTCCTCGAAATCACCTGATAAACAGGACAAGGTGCGTTAGAGCAGGAAGAACTGAAGAGCAACGGGAATAACATTAATGACCACACTCTTGGTTGGTTTCTGTCTCTCTCTCTGTCTGTCTGTCTCTTTCTCGTTCTAGCTGTCTATCTGTCTCTCTCCCTAACACTTTCTGTCTCTCTCTCTGTCTGTCTTTCTCTTTCTCGAACTATCTCTTTATCTGTCTCTCTAACACTTTCTGTTCTCTCTCTTTTTCTCATTCTATCTCTCTGTCTATCTCTCTCTGTCTATCCCTCTCTTTCTCGATCTATCTCTTTATCTGTCTCTCTAACACTTTCTGTTCTCTCTCTCTCCTTCTCGCTCTATCTTTCTGTCTATCCCTCTCTTTCTCGATCTATCTCTTTATCTGTCTCTCTAACACTTTCTGTTCTCTCTCTCTCCTTCTCGCTCTATCTTTCTGTCTATCCCTCTCTTTCTCGATCTATCTCTTTATCTGTCTCTCTAACACTTTCTGTTCTCTCTCTCCTTCTCGCTCTATCTTTCTGTCTCTCTCTCTAACACCTTCTCTCTCTGTCTGTCTTTCTCTCACACTTTCTGTTCTCTCTCTTCCTCACTCTATCTCTCTATCTGTCTCTCCCTCTCTCTCTCTCACACACACTTTCTGTCTCTCTGTCTGTATCTCTCTTTCTCAATCTATCTCTCTATCTGTCTCTCTCACACTTTCTGTTCTCTCTGTATGTCTCTCTCTCTCTAACACTCTGTTCTCTCTCTCTTTCCCGATCTATCTCTCTATCTGTCTCTCCTTCTCACACTTTCTGTTCTCTCTCTCTCTCTCTTTCTCAATTTATCTCTCTGCCTGTCTCTCTCTTTCTCAATCTATCTCTCTATCTGTCTCTCTCTGTCTCTCTCTCTCACGCTTTCTGTTCTCTCTCTCTTCCTCAGTCTATCTCTCTATCTGTCTCCTTCTCACACTTTCTGTTCTCTCTGTCTCTCTCTCATTCTCGATGTATCTCTCTGTATGTCTCTCTCTCTCACACTTTCTTGTCCTCTCTGTCTGTCTCATTATCTCTGTCTGTCTCTCTCATCCTTGTTCTATCTCTCTATCTGTCTCTCTCTCTCTCTCTCTCTCCTTCATTCTTTTCTTCTCTGTCAGCTGCCTCACATTTACCCAGTTCTGGCATGTCCTAAATGAATAAACAAGAATCTGAACATATCTGTTTATGTTCCTGGATGTTGTTTAGCCAGAAGCGAATAAAGGGACTCTTTAAGAGAAACTCATGTACACACTTTATTCTCCAAAGAGGGATCTTTGGAAATCTCTCTGGAATGAATGTCACGCATGAAACATCTCAGAGGTCTAAAAAGTTATTTTTCTGATTATTGTTTCGCCTCCTGCAGCTTGAGCAGAACAGTCGCTTGAGTAAGAGGGTCTGTTTTTGGTTTATAAGTAAAAGTTAAGCATGCATTGAGGTTGAAATGCTGTGCATGTGCAGCAGAGATCTGGTTAAACAGTACCGCCAATAGTTTTGCAAGCAGAACTTCCGAACATGACTCGTTGCACCCTTACATAAAAGGGTGCCAATATTTACGGACCATGCACACTGTTCAAGCACCTTACCTTGGTCAGAGCGCTGACCTGCTGGCTGAGGACGAGCACCGTGACGACGCACGTGAGAATCCGCATTGTGTTCTTCCACAACAAGGGCATTTAAATAAAATAATAAAATATGCATAAAATATAAAATGATCCCCACTGCAGAATGTCGTTGTTGTTGTTTAGAGGACGCAGCGCGAGCACCTGCAGGCACAGACCTCCGTTCCGTCACGCGCCACTTCACCGCTCCATGTCTCAGCGCGCGCGCTCTACGCTATGTTGTGCGGTGCGAGCGGACGCGGACACGCAGCGTACAGGCTCCACGTGACGCGCCATCCCTCCGCGTGCGTACACACACACACACACACACACATATGCACACACATACACTTACACATTCACATATACACAAAGTATACACGCGCGCATACAGAGGGCGGGACGTCAATCAGTTTCTTCTCGGACCAATCAGATTACAAGAGAGGCGTGGTCACAAAAAGGCCAAGAAGAATTGAACACTGAAATACTGCAATAATGATTGATTTGAGTGATCAGAAAGAAAGAAAGAAAGAAAGAAAGAAAGAAAGAAAGACACGCCTTGTGTATTTTTATTAGGCCTACTTTTATAAGGCTAATGTTAGAGCCAATTTAAGTGTCTTAGTCATCACACACTCACACCCAAATACATCATTTGGTTTATTAACATCATTTGTTTTGCAAAATAATAAAACAAACAAACAAATAATCCGCCAAGCTGGACTGAATCCTTTAGGCATATTATGCAAATGAAACCCATTATTGTTAGCAGATCTACTTCAACTACTTCATGTTTTAAAATAGCAGATATTAATTTTTCTTCTTTTCCTGTAGCGCCATCTGTCGGGTAATGTGAGTTATGCATTTTATATTGCAGCCACATACACTACATTGCCAAAAGTTTTGGGACACCCCTCCAAATCATTGAATTCAGGTGTTGTTTTTCAGGGGTTGTGCTCGGCCCCTTAGTTCCAGTGAAAGGAACTCTTAATGGTTCAGCTTCATACCAAGACATTTTGGACATTTTCATGCTCTTTGTGGGAACAGTTTGGGGATGACCCCTTCCTGTTCCAACATGACTGCACACCAGTGACAAAAGCAAGGTCCATAAAGACATGGATGAGTGAGTTTGGTGTGGAGGAACTTGACTGGCCTGCACAGAGTCCTGAC
>NC_080714.1:2924258-2964258 GCF_019097595.1 Hemibagrus wyckioides
ACAGGAAGTGAGGAGAGCGGTGATGAGCTGCTCACTCAAAAAGTTCAGAGTAGATGACGACGACGACGACGACGATGAAGAAAAGGAGGAAACCTAACCACACCTCACAGCACAGACGCGCAGAGACACACGATTCGAGTTATCTTACGTTATCTGTATTATATTTACTGTGAAGACACATCTTATACTTTTCCACTTGCTGTAAAAAACCTTTCCTAAGCATTTTATGTTTATATGCGTTCATAGGCTGAAGATTTTGTTTGTTTGCCAAATGGCGTTTTAATATTAAAGAAAATCCTCTTTACTCTTAAAATGTCTGATTTGTGTTACTGCGTCAAAACAGCATGATTGTTAGAGACAACGAATAAAACATCACAAATATTACAATGTCATGTTCAAAAGCTTGTGCATTTCAAAAACAATAAACAAAGATGGTATTATCATTCTATGGGATCTACACTATATTGCCAAAAGTATTGGGACACCCCTCCAAATTATTAAGTTCAGGGGTTGGGCTCGGCCCCTTAATTCCAGTGAAAGGAACTCTTAATGCTTCAGCTTCATACCAAGACATTTTGGACAATTTCATGCTCTTTGTGGGAACAGTTTGGGGATGACCCCTTCCTATTCCAACATGACTGCACACCAGTGACTAGTAGTGTGAGTTGTGAGTAGTGTATTTTATTTATTGATATACAATCAAAATAATTTGTTTTCTGTGGTGGAAGAAATAAAAGCTTGATGGAAAAACACTTTAAAAAATGTTTTTAAAGAAAGAATTCAAATTTATATACACAATTTTAAAAATGTAATTTAGAAATATATATATATATATATACACTATATTGCCAAAAGTATTCGCTGACCCATCCAAATAATCAGAATCAGGTGTTCCAATCACTTCCATGGCCACAGGTGTATAAAATCAAGCACCTAGGCATGCAGACTGTTTTTACAAACATTTGTGAAAGAATGGGTCGCTCTCAGGAGCTCAGTGAATTCCAGCGTGGAACTGTGATAGGATGCCACCTGTGCAACAAATCCAGTCGTGAAATTTCCTCGCTCCTAAATATTCCACAGTCAACTGTCAGCTGTATTATAAGAACGTGGAAATGTTTGGGAACGACAGCAACTCAGCCACGAAGTGGTAGGCCACGTAAACTGACAGAGCGGGGTCAGCGGATGCTGAGGCGCATAGTGCCTCGCCAAGAGGTCGCCAACTTTCTGCAGAGTCAATCGCTACAGACCTCCAAACTTCATGTGGCCTTCAGATTAGCTCAAGAACAGTGCGCAGAGAGCTTCATGGAATGGGTTTCCATGGCCGAGCAGCTGCATCCAAGCCATACATCACCAAGTGCAATGCAAAGCGTCGGATGCAGTGGTGTAAAGCACGCCGCCACTGGACTCTAGAGTAGTGGAGACGCGTTCTCTGGAGTGACGAATCGCGCTTCTCCATCTGGCAATCTGATGGACGAGTCTGGGTTTGGCGGTTGCCAGGAGAACGGTACTTGTCTGACTGCATTGTGCCAAGTGAAAAGTTTGGTGGAGGGGGGATTATGGTGTGGGGTTGTTTTTCAGGAGCTGGGCTTGGCCCCTTAGTTCCAGTGAAAGGAACTCTGAATGCTTCAGAGTGCCAAGATATTTTGGACAATTCCATGCTCCCAACTTTGTGGGAACAGTTTGGAGCTGGCCCCTTCCTCTTCCAACATGACTGTGCACCAGTGACCAAAGCAAGGTCCATAAAGACATGGATGACAGAGTTTGGTGTGGATGAACTTGACTGGCCTGCACAGAGTCCTGACCTCAACCCGATAGAACACCTTTGGGATGAATTAGAGCGGAGACTGAGAGCCAGGCCTTCTCGTCCAACATCAGTGTGTGACCTCACAAATGCGCTTCTGGAAGAATGGTCAAAAATTCCCATAAACACACTCCTAAACCTTGTGGACAGCCTTCCCAGAAGAGTTGAAGCTGTTATAGCTGCAAAGGGTGGACCGACGTCATATTGAACCCTATGGATTAGGAATGGGATGTCACTTAAGTTCATATGCGAGTCAAGGCAGGTGAGCGAATACTTTTGGCAATACTGTGTGTATATATATACACCTTCAAATTCAATGTTTTTTGTTTAGGGATTTATTTTCTATATTCTAGAACAATCCTGGAGATTTCAAAACTATGAAATAACACACATGGACTTAAGTAATCCATATGTAATGACAACAAAAAACAGTCAGTTGTTATTTTAAGACACGAAGGTCAGGTGTTCTGGAATAGTTCTTGCAAGAACAGTATTGTCAAGTGCATTTACAAAACCCATCAAGCACCATGATGAAACTGGCTCACATGAAGACCATCCCAGTAAAACAAGTCCAAAACTGACCTCTGCTGCAGAGGAGAAGTTCATTTAGAGTGACCAGCCTCAGAAATCACCAATTAACAGCACCTCAGATTAGAGGCGTTATGAAGGCTTTACAGAGCATCAGTAGCAGACATATCTCAATATCAACTGTTCAAACGACATTATTGTGGATTTCGGCCGCCTTCAGCATTGTTTTACACTGTAGAAAGAAATAAACAGGAAACACCATGGAATTAGAAGGTGTGTCCAAACTTTTCACTGGTAGTGTGTATATATATTAATAAATAAATAAATATCTAAATTAATTATGAGAAATAAACTAGCTAATAACTAACCAGCTAGCAATATTCACAATTCTCTCATTAAAGAATTTGTCAGAAATTACGACCAAATAAACGACAAAACTTAAATGTCCTTATCTAACATTCTCTCACTCTCACCCTCAAACATTCTCTCACTCTCACCCTCAAACATTCTCACACTCTCACCCTCAAACATTCTCACACTCTCACCCTCAAACATTCTCACACTCTCACCCTCAAACATTCTCACACTCTCACCCTCAAACATTCTCACACTCTCACCCTCAAACATTCTCACACTCTCACCCTCAAACATTCTCACACTCACCCTCAAACATTCTCACACACCCTCAAACATTCTCACACTCTCACCCCAAACATTCTCACACTCTCACCCTCAAACATTCTCACACTCTCACCCTCAAACATTCTCACACTCTCACCCTCAAACATTCTCACACTCTCACCCTCAAACATTCTCACACTCTCACCCTCAAACATTCTCACACTCTCACCCTCAAACATTCTCACACTCTCACCCTCAAACATTCTCACACTCTCACCCTCAAACATTCTCACACTCTCACCCTCAAACATTCTCACACTCTCACCCTCAAACATTCTCACACTCTCACCCTCAAACATTCTCACACTCACCCTCAAACATTCTCACACTCTCACCCTCAAACATTCTCACACTCTCACCCTCAAACATTCTCACACTCTCACCCTCAAACATTCTCACACTCTCACCCCAAACATTCTCACACTCTCACCCTCAAACATTCTCACACTCTCCCTCAAACATTCTCACACTCACCCTCAAACATTCTCACACTCTCACCCTCAAACATTCTCACACTCTCACCCTCAAACATTCTCACACTCTCACCCTCAAACATTCTCACACTCTCACCCTCAAACATTCTCACACTCTCACCCTCAAACATTCTCACACTCTCACCCTCAAACATTCTCAAACTCTCACCCTCAAACATTCTCACACTCACCCTCAAACATTCTCACACTCTCACCTCAAACATTCTCACACTCTCACCCTCAAACATTCTCACACTCTCACCCTCAAACATTCTCACACTCTCACCCTCAAACATTCTCACACTCTCACCCTCAAACATTCTCACACTCTCCCTCAAACATTCTCACACTCTCACCCTCAAACATTCTCACACTCTCACCCTCAAACATTCTCACACTCTCACCCTCAAACATTCTCACACTCTCCCTCAAACATTCTCACACTCTCACCCTCAAACATTCTCACACTCTCACCCTCAAACATTCTCACACTCTCACCCTCAAACATTCTCACACTCACCCTCAAACATTCTCACACTCTCACCCTCAAACATTCTCACACTCACCCTCAAACATTCTCACACTCACCCTCAAACATTCTCACACTCTCACCCTCAAACATTCTCACTCTCACCCTCAAACATTCTCACACTCTCACCCTCAAACATTCTCACACTCTCACCCTCAAACATTCTCACACTCACCCTCAAACATTCTCACACTCTCACCCTCAAACATTCTCACACTCACCCTCAAACATTCTCACACTCTCACCCTCAAACATTCTCACACTCTCACCTCAAACATTCTCACACTCTCACCCCAAACATTCTCACACTCTCACCCTCAAACATTCTCACACTCTCACCCTCAAACATTCTCACACTCTCACCCCACACATTCTCACACCCTCACCCTCAACCATTCTCACACTCACCCTCAAACATTCTCACACACCCTCAAACATTCTCGCACTCTCACCCTCAAACATTCTCTCACTCTCACCCTCAAACATTCTCTCACTCTCACCCTCAAACATTCTCACACTCTCACCCTCAAACATTCTCACACTCTCACCTCAAACATTCTCTCACTCTCACCCTCAAACATTCTCACACTCTCACCTCAAACATTCTCTCACTCTCACCCTCAAACATTCTCTCACTCTCACCCTCAAACATTCTCACACTCCCCCTCAAACATTCTCACACTCTCACCCTCAAACATTCTCACACTCTCACCCCAAACATTCTCACACTCTCACCCTCAAACATTCTCACTCTCACCCTCAAACATTCTCACACTCTCACCCTCAAACATTCTCACACTCACCCTCAAACATTCTCACACTCTCACCCTCAAACATTCTCACACTCTCACCCTCAAACATTCTCACACTCACCCTCAAACATTCTCACACTCACCCTCAAACATTCTCACACTCACCCTCAAACATTCTCACTCTCACCCCAAACATTCTCACACTCACCCTCAAACATTCTCACACTCACCCTCAAACATTCTCACACTCACCCTCAAACATTCTCACACTCTCACCCTCAAACATTCTCACACACTCACCCTCAAACATTCTCACACTCTCACCCTCAAACATTCTCACACTCTCACCCTCAAACATTCTCACACTCTCACCTCAAACATTCTCACAGTCTCACCCCAAACATTCTCACACTCACCCTCAAACATTCTCACACACTCACCCTCAAACATTCTCACACTCTCACCCTCAAACATTCTCACACTCTCACCCTCAAACATTCTCACACTCTCACCCTCAAACATTCTCACACTCTCACCCTCAAACATTCTCACACTCTCACCCTCAAACATTCTCACACTCTCACCCTCAAACATTCTCACACTCTCACCCTCAAACATTCTCACACTCTCACCCCAAACATTCTCACACTCTCACCCTCAAACATTCTCACACTCTCACCCTCAAACATTCTCACACTCTCACCCCAAACATTCTCACACTCTCACCCTCAAACATTCTCACACTCTCACCCTCAAACATTCTCACACTCTCACCTCAAACATTCTCACACTCTCACCCCAAACATTCTCACACTCTCACCCCAAACATTCTCACACTCACCCTCAAACATTCTCACACACTCACCCTCAAACATTCTCACACTCTCACCCTCAAACATTCTCACACTCTCACCCTCAAACATTCTCACACTCTCACCCCAAACATTCTCACACTCTCACCCTCAAACATTCTCACACTCACCCTCAAACATTCTCACACACTCACCCTCAAACATTCTCACACACTCACCCTCAAACATTCTCACACTCTCACCCTCAAACATTCTCACACTCTCACCTCAAACATTCTCACACTCTCACCCCAAACATTCTCACACTCACCCTCAAACATTCTCACACACTCACCCTCAAACATTCTCACACTCTCACCCTCAAACATTCTCACACTCTCACCCCAAACATTCTCACACTCACCCTCAAACATTCTCACACTCTCACCCTCAAACATTCTCACACTCACCCTCAAACATTCTCACACTCTCACCCCAAACATTCTCACACTCTCACCCTCAAACATTCTCACACTCTCACCCTCAAACATTCTCACACTCACCCTCAAACATTCTCACACTCTCACCCCAAACATTCTCACACTCTCACCCTCAAACATTCTCACACTCTCACCCTCAAACATTCTCACACTCACCCTCAAACATTCTCACACTCTCACCCCAAACATTCTCACACTCTCACCCTCAAACATTCTCACACTCTCACCCCAAACATTCTCACACTCTCACCCTCAAACATTCTCACACTCTCACCCTCAAACATTCTCACACTCTCACCCTCAAACATTCTCACACTCTCACCCTCAAACATTCTCACACTCACCCTCAAACATTCTCACACTCTCACCCCAAACATTCTCACACTCTCCCTCAAACATTCTCACACTCTCACCCCAAACATTCTCACACTCACCCTCAAACATTCTCACACTCTCACCCCAAACATTCTCACACTCACCCTCAAACATTCTCACACTCTCACCCTCAAACATTCTCACACTCTCACCCTCAAACATTCTCACACTCTCACCCTCAAACATTCTCACACTCTCACCCTCAAACATTCCCACACTCTCACCCTCAAACATTCTCACACTCTCACCCTCAAACATTCTCACACTCTCACTCCAAACATTCTCACACTCTCACCCTCAAACATTCTCACACTCTCACCCTCAAACATTCTCACACTCTCACCCTCAAACATTCTCACACTCTCACCTCAAACATTCTCACACTCTCACCCCAAACATTCTCACACTCTCACCCTCAAACATTCTCACACTCTCACCTCAAACATTCTCACACTCTCACCCTCAAACATTCTCACACTCTCACCTCAAACATTCTCACACTCTCACCCCAAACATTCTCACACTCTCACCCTCAAACATTCTCACACTCTCACCCCAAACATTCTCACACGCTGTTATAGAGTCAGACCTGGAGGGAAAAGAAATGACACTCATGAAACCGCAGCAGGTTTCCAAGACGAAACATTTCTTATGAATAAATAAAGATATTATTTTTTATCCGTTCATGGTTACATTTACAAACACTTATTTTTTTCTCAAGCTCTTTCTCTCTTACTACGATGTGATGATGTTCTTCACTGGAAAACCTCAAGACTGCAAAAACAGTTTCTTTGTTTGTTCGTTATACGTTTATTTCATTGTGCAAACAATTTTCAGAAGATCAAAAAAACACACCATATTAATAAATAGCATTATTACTTAAAATGTGCTAAAAATCAAGGGGCATTTAAAAATGTGTAAAAATTATTTTTCCTTCATTAACGAAACACAAAGCATCATTTTTACTCCATCTCATCTCAAAGGCAGCAAGATCATCCAGTAATATCTAACAGTAACATCATGACCTGGGATTTTCTCTATTTTGTTTTTTCTGCTGACGTGGATGGTCAGTTTTGCCTGACCCAAGATAAAATTTAGCAGCTGACAAATAAAATGCTTCCTGCAAACATATTTAAAACCAAATATAAAAGTCTCCATTGAAAATTTTTTCCTTAAAACAGTTAAACAGGGTCTGTAAAATCATAAATAGTGGCTTTAATCTAAGAGATTGAGTAAAAGCATGATAAACAGTTTCCCTCTTAAAACAAAAAGGACATTCTGCTCCAACCTCAGGGTTTAAAACTGAAATAAAAGCATTAACAGCAATGGCCCCATGCAGAACTCTCCACTGTAAGTCTCCTGCTTTTTTAGTTAACAGTGGCTTATACAGGGACCTCCATTCTGGTTTTACATTTTCATTTAGTCTGAGCACATTACGCCAGGGCGTATCAACGTTAAAACCTTCCTGTTAAAAAACATCACACAAGCTTTGTACAAAACTTTACCTGTGACATTCAAGAAATCTAAAATCATGGATTTTCCAGCTTCCACGAATGGCCCTCTGCAGTCCTCCAGTTTTGGCCGGATGGTTATGCTGTGGAAGATGTTTCTGGGGTTTGGGGTAGCTGTCCCGCTGCAGTGATCCGTTAGCAGAGATCTTTCCTCAGCTGGCCCGGAGATATTGAAGGAGACCAGGAAAAACCTTGCTTGACTGAAACGGACCCGGAGAGGCCATGCTCGGTGGATTCTGGTGCAGTGCTGGAGCTGCCTGCGCTGGCAGAGGCAGGCACAGAGGTGCAGAGCTGTCGCTTGGAAGCACCAGTCACCACACCAGTGGTGGATGAGCCCACTTTTAAAGTACCAACTAAGAGAAAGAAACAAGGTAAGGGACTTGGAAAAAAGCAAGCAAAGAAAGAAACAAAAACAGATGATAGAGAGTCAGACAGTGAAGATTGTTTGTCGGATTCTGTTTTTAACTTCGCCTCACAAGAAGAACAGCTAAGTGTTGTTTAGCCTGCTGAGGACATTAAAGAGTTTCTGAGAACCACCAAGTGGCAAAAAAATGTGGTAATTGAAGAGTTTTTCCCAGACAGGAGACAGTTTATTCATGATGTTAAACATTTCAGAAGAGAAGGTGCTTTTAATGATGTGGAAGTGTATCGCTTAAGGAAACTGATCACTAAAATGAATAAGGACAATCCTGAGGATGATTTGTAGAATGTGTGCTGTGTTTTATGATAGAGTGGTTTTGACCCTCTGTTTATTTTATCTATACTTTTTAATGAATGAGATTCATGTTGCGAGCTTGAATGTTAATGGAGGAAGAGAATATAATAAGAGAGCTAAGTTATATGAACTTGTGAAACAGGAGCGGATTGATGTCATGATGCTGCAAGAAACCCACTGCGATAACAGTAATGCTGCTGATTGGGTGAAGGAGTTGATGGGCTGGTGATTTTAAGTCACAACACATCGCTCAGTGGTGGTGTTGCTCTGCTCTTTGCTCGCAGTTTTATTCCATGTTCTTATTCAGTTGAAGAGATTTTAAACGGGAGGCTTTTAAAAGTAAAAGCGTTTTATGAGAATGAGGTTGTAGTTTTTTACCAGATTTTTAGATAAACTGAACAGTGTCATTGCTAATAGCGACACTACTAATATTTTAATTTTGGGTGCTGATTTTAACTGCACAGCAGATATTTTAGATCGGAACCACGCAGAACCTCACATGGCTTCCCATAAATGCCTGTGGGAGATGATTGAGGCCCATGAGCTAAATGATGTATGGAGAAACCTAAATAAAAAACAGAGACAGTACATGTGGGCCCACTCCACAGACAGCACACTCTCCCTGGCAAGATGAGACCGTTTTTATGGTTTTAAGCATCAGCTGACGTTTTTTACAAAGTGTTTTATTGTTCCAGTAGGTATCTCTGACCACAGGATCATCAGTAAAAAGAATGTAAAGCCTAAGAGTGCCTACTGGCATTTTAACATTGCACTTTTAGAAGATGCTGATTTTAGAGAGTCTTTTATTTATATATTTAATTGTTTTAAATCTGAGAAGGCAGCTTTTAACTCTTTACAAGAGTGGTGGGATTTTACCAAAACACAGATCAAAGTATTCTGTCAGCAGTACTCTCTCAACGTCACAAGAGACATTAATAGATCTCTGAAAGCTCTGGAGATAGAAATAGTGGAACTCCAGCGTTTGGAGGCCACTGGAAATCGAGGGCATATTGAAGCTCTCAAAAGTAAAAAAGCTAAAATGAATGACCTGTTAGACATTACAGCACAGGGGGCGCTGGTCTGTTCACGCTTCACAAGTGTGACCGAGATAGATGCTCCTTCTAAGTTCTTCTTCAGTTTAGAGCAAAAGAATGGACAGAAAAGATTCATACATGCTGTGCGAACAGAATCAGGGGATCTCTTATCTGAGCCCACTGAAATTCGCAAACAGACAGCTTCTACTCGAAGCTGTACAGCAGTGAGAGGTCAGGGGCACAAGTAGTGGAGGAGAGCTTTCTGAAAGACCTGCTGAAGCTCTCTGAGCAAGTGGCCAGGGAACTGGATGAAGAATTGACACTGGCAGAGCTCCACAAAGCTCTTCAAGGCATGGAGAATGGACGGGCGCCAGGTATAGATGGTCTCCCTGTTGAATTCTACAAGGCTTTCTGGGCAGTAATAGGGCAGGACATGCTGGAGGTCCTATGGGACAGCATGAATGTCAGTCAGCTCCCACTGATTTGCGGGAGAGCCGTGCTGACCCTGCTGCCAAAAAAAGGAGACCTGACCCACCTGAAGAACTGGTGCCCGGTGTCACTACTGTGCACTGACATCAAGCTGCTCTCAAAAGCATTAGCCTCGAGACTGACCAAGGTTATGGAGCAGATCACTCACCGGGACCAGTCCTAGTGTGTGCCTGATAGGTCTATATTTGACACTGTATATTTAATTCACAACATTTTGACATCTCCAGACTATTGGGCTTGAAGACTGGTCTGATTTTTCTAGAACAGGGAGAGGCATTTGACCGGGTTGGACATGAATATTTGTGGAAGGTGCTGGAAACCTTTAGGTTCAACCCAGGTTTTATAGCCATGATCAAGTTGTTGTACTGTGAAATCGAGAGTGTAGTGAAGGTTAATGGTGGTTTATGTGCTCCTTTTAAAGTGTTGAGAGGTATCAGGTAAGGCTGTGCTTTGTCAGGCATGCTTTACACATTAGCAATTGAACCTCTTTTAAACAGATTGAGAAGTCATCTTTCTGGTTTTAACATTCCACACCCCAACAACTCTATCTGTCTGTCAGCATATGCAGATGACCTGGTAGTAATGATAGACTCACAGAAAGACGTGAATGTTTTAACTGACATTTTAAATGACTTTCAGGTTTTATCTTCTGCAAAAGTTAACTGGACCAAAAGTGAAGCCATTTTAGTTGAGGAGTGGGGAGGAGAGCAGCCTTTACTACCAGGGGGTCTAGTGTGGAAAAAGGTGGATTTAAATACTTGGGTGTCTACCTGGGGAATAAAGAGTTTTAAAATAAAAACTGGGAAGGCACTGTAGAGCATGTAAAAGGCAGACTGAGCACGTGGAAGTGGCTGGTCCCAAGGATGTCCTACAGGGGGAGAACACTGGTCATCAACAGACTCGCCACGTCGTCCCTCTTGCACAAGCTGGCATGCGTGGATCCACCGCCAAACCTGCTGGCAAACATCCAGGCCCTGCTGGTGGACTGCTTTTGGGACGGTCTACACTGGATTCCTCAGAGCGTCCTTCACCTGCCCAAAGAGGAAGGGGGGCAGGGGCTGATCCAGTTAGCCAGCAGAACTGCAGCTTTCCGCCTCCAGTTCCTCCAGAGACTCCTCACTGGTCCCAAATTCTTAATATGGAGAGCAGCAGCCCATGGACTTTTACACAAGGTTGAAGAACTGGGGCTAGACCGAACTTTGTTTTTAATGGACACCAAAACACTGGACGTTTCTGGACTACCGAGTTTTTACCATGGACCTTTTAAAATCTGGAACTGTTTTAGAAAACAAAACAAGGGCTGTGGAACACTACACTGGCTGCTGGAGGAGCCCCTGATTCATGGCGGGCGCCTGGACATCTCCGGTGTAACCGCCCCTGCATTGTCTGGACTACTCATCTCCTCAAGGGTCGTGACACTCCGGGAGCTGGTGAACATCGCGGGGACGGACCTGTTGCAGGCAGAAAATCTGGAAGCGCATTTGGGACTGAGGTCCCTGCGCGTTGTCAATCAGCTCCTACATCGCTGGAGGACCGCCCTAACATCAGAGGAGTGTGTTCAGCTGATGGACTACCAGATTACTGAGATCAACCCTGCAGACGAAGGCCCTTTTTCCCCAGCTGGACACAGACCTTGTCGGGTCTGAAGGTCCGCTCCTGGAGTCCCGGGATAAAGCAGAGATGAACTTTGGATCAGTGTCGGGGAAGCTGCTCTACAGAGCCTGTGTCAAGGTTTTAAACAAGAAAAAGCTGAGTGGGAGGGTAAACACCCCATGGAGAAGTGTTCTGGGTTTTAATGCTGATATTAAACCAGAGTGGACGCACTGTATAAACCACTGTTAACCAAAAAAGCTGCCGACCTCCAACGGAGGATTTTACAGGGTATTATCTCTGTGAACTCTTTTATTTCTGTTTTAAACCCTGGTTACACATGACTGTCCTTTTTGTTTACAGAGAGAAACCTTTTTCCATGCTTTTATTCACTGCTCCAGGTTGCAATCATTGTTTGTTTTCCTACGGAGCATTTTAAGGTCTTTTTATGTTGATTTACTGTTCAGTGTTTTATTCTTGGTGTTAAGTATGTCAGGGGACACAGGTTCAAATGCCAACTGATTAATTTTATCTTTGGTCAAGCTAAAATGGCAATGTACCTGAGCCGAAAAAACAAGAAGAGCTATGCTTTGCACCAGAGCATTTTAACCATCCACTACTATACTGAACCTAATTTATTGAAATGGTTTTAATATTTATTTATTTATTCATTTATTTATTGAGTCACCATGATCTATGTATAATGTGACTTGTAAATAAAAGACTGTAAAAAGCCTCTCTCTCTGCGACTGCGAAAAACAAGAGTGACACCTCCACTAAGTGAGATATTATTATGACTTAAAACCACAAGGCCTTCCCACTCTGGCACATTACAAGCCCAATACCCCTTCCACTTTCACACAGTCTGAGAAGTCCTCCTGCATGTCACTGGCACTCTTCTTCTTCACCAGCTCATAGAGTGTTGTCCTTTTACTGTGATCTCTGGCACCATTAATATTAAGGGTTACTGTAATCATAGCACTCATTATTATATAGAATGTAACCTCTAATCTTGTATAGTTAGCCATAGTATGTTTTTTATGTCAGAGCTATACATTCTAAAAAAAGCTACTTTGCTCACCATCATTTTCCTTTATTATCTTTTAAAAACTTTGGGATGTCTGCAGCTGTGTAGACCACCTCTTTCTCATCAAGTTGTAGCACTTGTGACAATCTGCATTCAGTAGAGCAGTCATCGTCACTCTCTTCTTCCACCTCTTCTTTCTTCCTCTTAATGGAGACTTGCATTATTTACATTTTATTCACACACTAAACATTAATAGTGAACATTTTTGACTCGGTTCTCTAAAGTCTTGGCGAACGGCTTCTATCAGACAATAAAGAAAGTAAGAGATCTTTTTTATATACCTAGTTTAGTAACCTACTTTTCTTTTTGGCAGAATTTATCGTTAAAATCAACTTCATGTAATAAAGCATCACACATATTACAATGTCCTGTTCAAAAGCTTGTACATGTTAAAAACAATAAGCAAAGAGAAGAAGATGTAGGTTTGAGTTTGAGAACAGGAAACATTACTCACGGTTTGGTTTTGAATAAGACAGCTTGCTCAGATAGTGGATAGTGCATTTCTTATGCATGCCACCCCCCCCCCCCCCCCCGTTCTTACCTATACAGTATATGTTCTGCAACGCCACAATTCTGTCACATAGATCGTTGAGCTTTTCTCCACTTATGATGGCCTCTTCACTAACTCACACTGGTAAGTACATGCATTATTGATTAATATGTAAAATACCAAATTCTTGTATCCTTTTCACACATGTATTGATTTTTCACCATGAGCTTTGAGTTATGATCCACTCCACTACCATTTTCTAACTAGATGACATTGGCTAAGAAAATCATCTTTTTCATTTATAACAGCTCTTAAAAATGTTTACGTTACTGAAGTAATGTAAATAACTCTTAGAACGAAGTGTTACTGTGTCAGTGCTCAGTCGCTTACACAAAACAGTAGGATTGTTTAAGAAGTGAATAAAATGTAATGAAACTGAGAGAGAGAGAGAGAGAGAGTTTGAGATTTAAATCCACTTCATTGAATCATTAAGGCAACTTCACTTTAAAGGTTTAAAAAATAAGCACACAGAGAGAGAGAGAGAGAGAGAGAGAGAGAGAGATGGTGGAGGAGAGAGAGAGAAAGAGGAACAAAGAGATTTTGAGAGAGCTTTGTTGATTTTAAAGTTATAGTTATCAGGAATAGATTTTAGAGCTTCGAGCTCATGCGTGACTCAGCTACTCCTTTGCTAGTTAGCTGAGACAAGCTAGTTGATCATGTTATATTTACAGCGTTTGTCAGAAACCCTTATCCAGACCCACTTACACTGTATCTCATTTATACGAATGTACGGACTGAAACTGTGCTGTTAAATGGAAGTCAGTCGACATTTACAGTCGACACCGTCTGTGTTTTGAGAGAGAAAACATTGCTCAAAATGCCTTTAGATTCATAATTAATCAAATCCTCTTAAATGCAAATATCCTAAATAAAAAAATACTGAGGAAGATGTCAAAGACGACTAAAATTTAAGACAAAACACTCTTCCTGCAAATTATTCAATAAAATACACATATAAAAGAGCTACTATAGCAATAACACATTAATAAACATTTTATTACATTCTCTGTAACATGAACTATAACTTTTGGTTATTTGTGATGACAAATAAAAATAATAAAACATCATAAATAATATTAATTTGGCACGTTACAAAGTTTGCATGGCATGTAATAGCAAATCACGCTACATATTAAAAGAACTAACACGATAATGACACTTTTATTTGTGAAGAGGCCATCATATGCTGAGAAAAATCTCTGGATCTATGTGACATAGAATGGAAGCTCTTACACGCAACAAAGTTAAGAAAAGGGGCGGAGTCATGAGGTTTCTGTACTATGTGCTGCTTGTTTCTTTATTTGAAATTGAGTAAATGTTTCACATACTATATTTCCAAAAGTTTTGGGACACCCCTCGAAATCATTGAGTTCAGGTGTTGTTTTTCAGGGGTTGGGCTCGGCCCCTTAGTTCCAGTGAAAGGAACTCTTAATGCTTCAGCTTCATACCAAGACATTTTGGGCAAAGAGATTTTGAGAGAGGGAATGAAAGGGAGGGAAGTGGAACAGTAAGATTACAGGGTGAAGAGGTGAAGAAGGTACAGGAGTTTAAGTACTTGGGGTCAACAGTCCAGAGTAATGGAGAGTGTGGGAAAGAGGTAAAGAAGCGAGTGCAGGCAGGTTGGAATGGGTGGAGAAAGGTGTCGGGAGTTCTGTGTGATAGAAAAATTTCAGCAAGAATCAAGGGGAAGGTGTACAGGACAGTGGTGAGACCTGCCATGCTGTATGGTTTAGAGGCAGTGTCACTGAGGAAGAGACAGGAGTCAGAGCTGGAGGTAGCAGAGCTGAAGATGTTGAGGTTCTCTTTGGGAGTGACACGGTTGGACAGGATTAGGAACGAGTACATCACAGGGACGGCTCATGTTAGACGTTTGGGGGACAAAGTTAGGGAGGCCAGATTAAGATGGTTTGGACATGTTCAGAGGAGGGAGAGTGAGTATATTGGTAGGAGAATGTTGGACATGGAGCTGCCAGGCAGGAGGCAAAGAGGAAGGACAAAGAGGAGGTATATGGATGTAATAAATGCGGATATGAAGCTAGTGGGTGCAAGTGTTGAGGATGCAGAAGATAGGGATAGGTGGAGAGAGATGATTCGCTGTGGCCACCCCTGAAGGGAAAAGCCGAAAGAAGAAGAAGATTTTGAGAGAGGGAGATCATGAGGGAAGAGAGCTTGTGCCCACATCCTTTCCTCTGGGTGCTCTGGTTTTCTCTCACAGTCCAAAGACATGCTTCTAGGCTGATTGGAGTCTCTAAATTGCCCGTAGTGTGTGATTGGGTGAGTGAATGAGTGTGTGTGTGCCCTGTGATGGGCTGACACTCCGTCCAAGGTGTATCCTGCCTTGATGCCCGATGATGCCTGAGATAGGCTTCCCGAGAATAGATCGCATAAGTGGTACAGACAATGAAACGAAATTAAATAAGCCACTGCACACACTGACCGTTCTTCTAAATCTTTATCACACACACATATACATACTGATCAGGCATAACATTATGACCACCTGCCCTTTTGCTGCCAAAACAGCCCTGACCCGTCCTGCTGTGTATTCTGACCCCTTTCTATCAGAACCAGCACTAACTTCTTCAGCAATTTGAGCAACAGTAGCTCGTCTGTTGGATCGGATCACACGGGCCAGCCTTCTCTCCTCACATCCATCAATGAGCCTCGACCATCCATGACCCTGTTGCCACTTTTGATAGACACTGTTGACCACTTTTGATAGATACTGACCACTGCAGACCGGGAACACCCCACAAGAGCTGCAGTTTTGGAGATGCTCTGATCCAGTCGTCTAGCCATCACGATTCGGGCCTTTTGGTCAAACTCGCTCAAATCCTTACGTTGTCCATTTTTCCTGCTTCTAACATCAACTTTGAGGACAAAATGTTGACTTGCTGCCTAATATATCCCACCCACTAACAGGTGCCATGATGAGGAGATACTCAGCCTTATTCACTTCACCTGGCACTGGTCATAATGTTATACCTGATCGGTGTACAGAACACTCTTCCTATAAATTATTCCTGAAAATGTAAAATGAAACACATTACATTTGGTACATTTGCTTCACCGCCTACTGACACATATGGACTGGTTTAAAACTTGTGCTGCTGTAAGCCAGTAGAGGGCTACGAGACATTTTGGCTTCACTTGAAAAACCCCAAAGACGTCCTTCCACATATATACATTTAATAAAATACTCATGTAAAAGAGCTACTATCGTAATAACACAATAATAAACATTTTATTACATTCTCTGCTACGTGAAATACAACTATTGGTTATTAGTGACGACAAATAAAAGTAATAAAACATCATAAATAAATCACGCTACTTATTATAAGAAGTAATAAGATAATAACACATTTATTACGTCGTGTCTTGTCGGTTTGCTTAACAAAATACATAACCGTTTCTGTTCCGTCCACGTTATTTTTCAATCCCACCCGTTTTCTGCCAACGCCTTACAATTGGCTAGAACGGTCCCAAACGTTACGCTACGATTGGCTATTAGCTCATACAGACATGCGTATGAGCCAATCACAACCCAGGAGTCTGTATTTCTCTGAACACACGCGAGCTGTCATTTCAGGTGTGAAACATTTCCCGCCAATCAGAAACGCTTATAGTCGCGCGTGCGCACGCGTGAGCCTCGAAAACCATATATAAGCGTCATCCGGGGCTTTACGGTTCCTGTTTGGCGACCCGTCGCCACAAGAGAGATCTCGTTTAGCGTTATCGGAAACCTGGGCCTAAAAACCCATTAATTTATCCGTTTTCCCACAGCTGGAGAGCGGATAACGCTCTGTGGGGCGCACAAGTTCCCACAACAAAGGGGAAAAACCACATTTCCCGGGGTTAACCCCCGCTTTTTGCGCGCCAATCTTCTTACTAAATCTTCTTCGGAGACATTTTGGATTTGGTGTCTCTTGTTTTTTTTCTCGGTTAGTTTTGTGGTCAAGATGTCGCCGTAATGGAGTATCCGGGTTTGACAGACATGAGCAAGGGCCTTCGCCGCCTGACCCGCACCTCTTGTAACAACCCGCTTTTTTCATTTCTTGTCCCGTTTAATGCTAGAGAGCTCGACTGCTCTCTCCCCGGAGCTCGGCCTCAGTCCTTCACCCAGAGATATGGAGAAAAACCCGAACGCCAACACCAAGGTCCCGCCCCGTTCAAGCTCTACAGGCCCAGCGCCGACCGACTCTAAAACTAAAACAGGTAAACACGTTTATTTCACCTTGTGGTTAAACTGACACTACTTCTATATATCTTTAAATCTGTAATAAGTTCATATTTGCAGACTTCTCAGCCGTGCCGCAAGTGTTTGTTTTTGTTTTCCCTGTTCGACATGACGTTCGTAGGCCCCGGGTCATGTGGTGTCCCAAATGGCTTCCTATTGGTGCTAGGGCACTACGTAGGCCTCAGATTCCCTAATTCGTGTAGAATACCTGACAGGACGCCTATATAGGGAGCAGTGCTGCGTTTGGAATATAACCTTAACTGTCACGCGCTGGTTCTGTTGGCTAAAGACAAATATATGTATTGGGGTTTTTTTATTTTATTTTTAAATGTGGTTCCATATATCCACAAGGAAACTGAAAATAATAAAAAGGCTCAATTTCTTTGTCTAGTTTTACTTTTGAAAGTCAACCGAACTTTTTGTAGTTTTGTTAGCTAGCTAAGATTACTGGTTCACGTGCAACGTTAACTAGCTTGTTTGGCTAGCGAGTTGCTTCATAAACACAAACGCACTCCGAATAGAGTACAATGTGCTGATATAGACAAAAATAAGTGTTTTATTCCACATGAACCAAAACGGATCACTTTTTATCCGTTTATGGTCAAGTTTAATGCGTCTTCCTTGTCACCTCGTTTCTCATGAGTTTAATCAAATAAGTGCTCGAGGAGAGAAACTTGCAAAGTGCAAACTCGTCTGTCCTAAAAAATTAACGTTGTTAAACGAATTAAATAAACAAAAAGAAAACTTTACCACTTCATCAAATATTACATGTCGACTTATTTTTTCTAGTCCCCATGAACGAGCTGTGATGATAAACAATACGCGGATTAATACCAAGTGTAAACCTGCCTTGGAGCCGGAACTACTTTTAGGACTGCTGTTATAGGGAACAAATCAACTGACCAATCAGAATCGAGAATTCATTACCACTGAGAGGAAGTTTAATACATGTGTATTAAGGTGTCTAAAGGTTCATGAAGTCACAGTGATTATCTGTAGATTAGATTTCAGATCATGCCATGAATAAAAATGTTTATGATAACAATATTAATGTTTATAAGCGGTCAGCGTGTGGTCTGAAGACGTCCTTGTATAAATATAAAGTGCTGCTTGGGGGCTATTCCTGTTCTGCCACATGACTCAAGAAAATCCTGACTGCTCATGGAGAGACTCTGGACAGGATCGTGTTTACAGTGACTTAGCAGGAAAAAGAGATGTATTTTACAAGTGCTTTGGTGTAAACATGTGTGTTTTGGTCCTAATGTGTTCCCTGAGCTGCTCTGTGGTGTTTGATAAGCTGTGAGTCGACACCCAGTACACTCTTATCGTGAAGCGTGAGGTATTACACTTAACTGCACTCGGAGTATAAGCAACACGGGACTTTCCACTAGATAAACATGACGTGAAACATGAAGGAGATGCTGGGTCGAACTCCAGCGAGTGTTTCCTCTGTTTTTCTGACCTGATATAACTTTATTTTATGTGATTTGTCGTGTTTATTTGTTCAGTTATGATGTACTGCACACTGATGCTGTGTTTTTTATATTTTTTCCCCCTTTTAAGATTCGAAGAATAATGGCAGCTCCAAGCGCTACAACCGTAAGCGGGAGCCTGCCTTCCCCAAAGCAGAAAATTTTCCAGGCCCCCGTCGCACCCACCCACAGAAAGGCAAGAATTTCGACAAGAGACCCCCCCAGAGAGGTGGAGGAGGCGGTAGACAGGGTGGGCTCATGGGCGGTGGGAGAAGAGAAGAGGTAAGTCTCTCACCATGTGGGGAATTGTGCACAGAACTGCTGCTCTTTACCACAGTTTTGATCGCTCAAGCCGTCCCTCCACCCTCCTGTCCCCAGGTAGTCGAGACGCGCCGGGCCGAGTTCAGCCCGGCTCAGTTTTCCGGACCTAAAAAGATCAGTTTGAACCACTTGCTCAATTTTACCTTTGAGCCGCGCGGAGGCCATGCTGGCTCCGTGGGTGACGGGCACTCGTGCTGGGGTCGCCGCAACAAGTGGGGTCACAAACACAAGCCCTTCAACAAGGAGCTGTTCCTGCAGGCCAAGTGAGTCTCAGGGCTCAGACACATAAGAGATTAAACACACCACGCCATCATGTCTAATCTAATGTCCCTCGTTTTGTCTCCACAGCTGCCAGTTTGTGGTGATTGATGACCAGGATTATCAAACTCACTTCACTGACCCGGACACTCTGGTCAGCTGGGACTGTGTGCAGCAAGTGGTGAGTGATCAGAGAAAACCTGATCATGTGTGTTAACAGGACAGAAAATGTTTTATAGCTACAGTTATGGATCAAATTCAACCGACTATCCAATGGCTTGAGATACACAGTGCAGTTTTAGGAGGTCATGTGTGGTCATTTTGTTAGTTTCAGATTCCATCAGCCTTGTTGCTTTTGTTCATACTTTGGTGTTTCTCTCCGATGCAGCGCATCTACAGCCACGAGGTACCGTCATGTCCAATCTGTCTGTACCCTCCGGTGGCAGCTCACATCACTCGCTGTGGCCACATCTACTGCTGGCCCTGCATGCTGCACTACCTGTCTCTGAGCGAGAAGACCTGGTCCAAGTGTCCAATCTGCTACGAGGCCGTGCACAGCACGGACCTCAAGAGGTACGTGCAGGGAAGGATTAACACGTGGAAAGAGATGATGATCGTCAAAATGTTCTGACATGTTCTCATCATCTTTCTCAGTGTTGTTGCCATGGAGACACGTCAGTACATGCCCGGTGATGTCATCACCATGCGCCTGATGCGCAGGGAGAAAGGCGTGCTGGTGGCTCTGCCCAGCTCCCAGTGGGTTAAAGTGGAGGAGCCCATTCGCTTTGGAGGTGCTGAAGAGATCTCAGATGAACATCACAGTAGAGCTGGGCGAAATGTCCTATAAATTGAATCTCCGATTTTTTTAAAACAAAATTCGATTTTCAATTTTAAAACGATTATTTTTCTTTAAAAAAAATTAATAAAACACTAAAGACAGGATTTTTTTTTTCTTTTTTTTTTTTTAAATTTGAGAAACAATATAACCAAACATATGAGCTGCTAATTTGGACTAAAAATGCAAACTTACTTTTGCTAACAAGTTTTTTTTTTTTGTTATTTTAGAAAAACAATCAATACAACATAAACCTTTTTTGGGGATTTATAAAATGCAAACTTTCACCAGTCTTTACAACTTCTAATTATTCTAGTAAAATAAAGTAATATAACAAAATATGAGGGATTTGTAAAGTACAAACTGCAGACTTAACTTGAATCACTTTTTATAAAATAATTAACACCTGGAAAAAAAATCCCTTAAAAACAATTTTGTAAATCAGTTCAACATTCAACTAACACACTAAATAAAACCAAACAGGAGCCAGACCGCATTTTACATCTGTGTTTATTCGCACAATCAGGGGCATTTCTAGGATTTTCATTAAAGGGGGACTCGGCCCCCAATGAGGGTGTAATAGTAAATAAATAAATTAATAAATAAAATAAAGGTTTGACAGGGTAGGATGGTAAACTTACTGCAGCATTCCACTGTATTGCACAGATGTGTAACATTTGAATACTGAACAAGCCAAATACGAGTCTTCCTGATCTCACACACACTTGTCCTCTGATCTTCGTTCTGTGATGCCACGGTTTCTTCAGTTGAAAGACGGGGAGGAGCCGAAGTCTGCCGCCGTTTTCGTCGCTAGGCCATTTTTAACATTTCTATTCAGCCACCCTAAGAATTCTGCGATTCTCCATAAACTCTACACAAATTGCTGATCACTTCAGTCCCCTTTAAATTTCATATGAAAACGGCGGCAAACTTTCGGCTCCTCCCCTTCTTTCAGCGCGTTCTTCAACCCGACTGAAGAAACCGCGCGTCTCAGAACTATGGAAGCTCGCTCTGCCAAAAGTGAAATTGTAAAATTGATTTTCATTTTTCAACATCGACATAAACCATAAATTCAAATTAATCGCCCAGCTCTACTTCACAGTAGAAATAAAAACACTTACTCTTTTTCTACACACATTGTATGCGTGTAGAAATGTATGTATATATTTTTTGATCAATCTGTCCGTCTCGCAGATGTGCGTCTGAGCTCTTACTCCAAGCTGCTGCTGGCGTCTCAGGATCAGGTTCTGGGTCTGTTGGCTGAGGAGAGAGTGGCACTGCAGGCTCAGCTGAAGCAGGAGCAGGACGATCCACAAGCCTGCTTCGTACAGAGTGCTTTACTGCAGCTGCAGGTAACATGCATACACACGGAGCTATAACGTTCAGAGACCTTTAATTTGGATACAGTGATGAGTCTCAAACCACACGGTGCATTTAGGAACGAGAGGACGGCCTGCTGAAACGGAACGTTCCAGGTAAAGGCGGTCTAGAGGGTGCAGACATGAGGAAGCTCTCTCTGACTGACTCGACTGTTGCTGAGGTGGCGGTCAACAAGCTCACCAGCTCCAAGGTAAACATGGTGATTCGGTCAGGTGCATCACTGACAAAAGGTGAATTCTGGGAAATCTGGCTTTGTAGATGTGAAGAGTTTATTACTGGGGGCTGGAACCTCTGTCCATCTGAGACTTAGTAGTGTCTATTAGATGTCTAGTGACTCTGCAGCCAGATCCACGTTCTATACACTTCCTGAGTCCACGCTGTGAAGCAGATCTGAACGTCCGATTTTCCTCTTTTCTAGCCTGTTCTGCAGTACGCTTCGGCGTTCGATGATGAGATTCAAGAGGTCGCACCCCAACAGGAAGCAGTCGAGGTGGCGGAGCAGGTCCCTGATGAGGAAACCCTTACTAATGAGGCGGGGTCACAGCAGAACTCTCAGCATGGGCCGTATTACTACTTCTACCAAGGTGTGTGGAGGGAAAAAATGAAGTTTTCCTTATGGAAAAATGAAATGAATCACTGCTTTATGTTAAATCTCTCTCGCTTGCTCCATCTCCCTCTCATTCCTTCTTTCTCTCACTTGCTCTGTCTCCTGCTCTTTCCTTCTTTCTCTCCCTCTCTCTCTCCCTCCCTCACACACAATCTGTCTCACATGCACACCCTCTCTCTTTGCCACACACACCCCTTTCTCTCTCTGTCTCACACACTTACACTCTCTCTCTCTTAGCGGAGGATGGGCAGCAGATGTTCCTGCACCCGGTGAACGTGCGCTGCTTGCTGAGGCAGTACGGCAGCCTGGAGAACAGCCCTCAGTCCATCAGTGCCACCGTCGTGGAGATCGAGGGCCACACGGTTAATGAGGTACGGCTTCACCAATTCTCTCAGGATTGTTTAAAGATGCACTAAAAGCAGTTCAGTATCTAAACCTAGCAGTTGTTTTTACAGGATGTTCGTCGTCGACACCGTTACCTCTCTCACCTGCCCCTCACCTGCGAGTTCAGCATCTGCGAGCTCAACCTCCAGCCACCCGTCATCTCCAAGGAGACGCTGGACAGCTTCTCAGGTACACACACGAACCGTTTTAATTAAATGTATAACAATTATCATCAAAACACATTTAACCTGACTTTTCTTACTCTGGTAGATGATCTGGAGCGCAGGAGGCGTGCGAGGCAGAAGAAGGCCAGGGATGAGAAGAGGAGGGAGAAGAGGATCGAGATGGAGGAGAACAGGAAGCAGGGGAAATGTAAGTAGATGAAATGTGATGAGTCTGGTGCAGTTTATTGTTGGAGCATCCATTACTCTCAAGAGAAGGGTGTGTGTAGGTGTGAATTGTTTTGCATTGGGATGCGAGGGATATTTGTTTTCCAGTCAGTCGGATAGAAACGGGTCTATTTTTAGGGTCTAATCAGCTTAAAAATAGTGCTGAGGTTGAGGTCAGTTCCTGCTCTTGGAGCTGTTAGTCTAAATCACAGGTTTCTCAGCCCTGGTCCTGGACAACCTTCATGATTCAAGAAGCTTTGTCATTTCAGCCACATGTTTCATTTCACTGTCAGCTACTTTGGGACCTGACATGTATTGTGCAAAAATACAATAGCAGCAGCTGCATTTTTAGGGTTTTTTCTATTCCAAATTCAGCTGAATACTTTCAGGTAGGTATGTAGTTCAGCAGCATGGTGAATACTTGGTGTATTGATGATTTTGGTTTAACAGACCCGGAGGTGCACATTGGCCTGGAGAACCTGCAGCAGTTCCCAGCGTTTGGTTCTCCTCCTCATCACAGCCCACCAGGACCGAACCCCGAGTTCCAGCTCGGACCTCCGTCTCCTCTGAGCAGCAGTCCTGTCCCAGGTTTTTTTTTTTTTCTTTCTTTCTTTTTTTCTTTTTTCATTTTATTATGTTAAGCAAGAGATGGAAAATGTCCAAAAATTAATAAATAAATATTTAGATAATACAAATCAATAGTGGTCTTTACATAACATTTTTAAACCAGTTTCTGCAAATCTCTTTATAATTTGTGATGTCTCAAATTTTTGGACACATCCCTTCAGTAAATAATTATTATAATTAAATAATTTTTTCTCTCATACTGTTCTTGCTAAAGTGGCACAGCCATGAACACTTCTGTCTCCTTCCCATGTTTCAGACGTCACCATGTTCCCAAGTCTGAACGGGAACGCCCTGTCCTTCAGCGTGGGCAGTGTGGAGGAAGACTCGCCCTGCATGTCCTTCGCACAGGTGAATCCCTCCTTCCTCCTTGCACACCTTCCCTCCTCCTTTCTCCTGGGAATGTTTAATTATTTGCTTTGAATCCGTGTAGATGCTGAGAGATGGAAAAGCCAGAGCAGATGTCTGGCCCAGACTTCCTCCAAAAAAAGGTAAGAGACTAGTCTGAGATTCTGCAGAGCTGAGAACGAGTGTTTGGGTTGGAATAAAAATCACCCCCCCCCCATTTTTTTTCTCTCTCTCTCTCTCTCATATATTCTCCCCCACCCATAGATGTGTTCCTGGCTCCTCCAGTGGCTGACAGTGACGGTGAGAGTGACGGATCGGACCGTGTGCCGGTCCCCAGTTTCCAGAACTCCTTCAGTCAGGCAGTTGAAGCAGCAATGCTGCAACTGGACCACAAACCACCAGCCAAGGCTGAAGCTCCACCCACCACTGGTGAGCCTGCTGCAGTCCCCCCCCCCAACTACTAAACATAATTGATAAATGAATATTATTAAATAATACTATTAAAGAATAATTATACACTGATCCACCATAACATTATGACCTACTTGTTTTGGTCCCCCTTTTGCTGCCAAAACAGCGCTGCCCCCTTGAGGCATAGACTCCAAGATGTTAGCAGCAGATCCTTTGCAAGTTGGGAGGTGGGGCCTCCATGGTCCACTTAAAGCATACTTTTGATAGATACTGACCACTGCAGACCGGGAACACCTCCACAAGAGCTGCAGTTTTGGAGATGCTCTGATCCGGTTGTCTAGCTGCCATCACAATTTGGTCCTTCATCAAACTCGCTCAAATCCTTATGCTTGTCCATTTTTCCTGCTTCTAACATCAACTTTGAGGACGATACTCAGTCTTATTCACGTCACCTCTCAGTGGTCATAATGTTATGCCTGACTGGTGCATAATGGTCAATATCTAAAGTATGCAGGTCTTAAGTAAAGAATCACATGACTGAGTGAATCATTATTTCTTCACTTCCTGTATTTAATAACATCAACAGCATTCATGTAACACTATTTCTCTTGTTTCCTTTTCTCCAGATGAGAAAGGAGGGAAGAAAAAGAAGAAAAAGCAGAAACTTCTCTTCAGCACCTCCATGGTTCACACAAAGTAAACCAGACTGCAGATCACCGCTTTCTCACTTTCTTTTTTTTCCCTCCATTGTCTCCTCCCATTTCCTCCATCCTGTCCTCTAGGGTGTGTTAGCGTAGTCCAGGCTCGGCGACCAGCTGAGCATTGTTAACCAAATGAAATAAGACCCAGTATCGCTAACACCTTGCTATAGGCAGTAGACCCAGTGTTGAATTAAGGACCGTGTCGAATCCCTCGCTCAAACTTTTTTTTTTTTTTTTTTTCCAGTGATTTAAGTAGGATGTGAGTGACCTGGCAATAAAAAAAAAAAAATTCATGTCATGTTTAGCAGAATCCATGTAAAGTTTAAACTTTCTATCTCCATCTTGTCCCATCACCGGCTCTGGAGCACTTCCACTTGGTTAATTTATTTCTTTGTCCCAGTTTTACACACAAGGCCTGTATTAAGATGAGATGAATACTCCAGGGTTCAGTGATGACGTCCCCGGGTTTTAGAGCCAGCAGTCAGACAGCTGCTGATGAACTCGCACCCTCTTCACGTCATCGCCGAACCCCTGAGTGAACACCATCATCTGCTTCAAATAACACTGTATGTTCAATCGCTGCTCATTTCCCTTCTGCCCCTTCGATCTTCCTCCTCCTCCTCATCACAGCTCGGTAAGGCACTTTATACCTTTCACGCGTTCATCAGTATAAAAGACGATCTGATCCACGTTTACACGCTGCTTCATCCGGTTCACACACGGAATAAAGTCTGAGGTCGGTCTCAGATGTTTAACTGCAGCACTCGTTTGATGCTTCAGTGAGGTACCTTTTTGGTACTCAGTCGCCTGGAAAAACAAAAGAGAATTTTTTTTTTTTTTTGTTTTTGTTTTCTTTTGGATTTCTTTGGTGGGAATCTGATTATAAACCCTGCATATTGATTTAAAATAAATAAATAAAGAATTATGCACCACCTTCTCTGGGTTTGACCTCTTACTGACCAGGAAATGATCAAACATGATTGATTTGTAATTTCTTTTCTTTTGTTGTTTATTATTATTATTATTATTTCACAAGAAGACAGTATGCTGTAGACAAACAAATCAAATCCAAGAACTAAAGACAAGAAGACTTGAATTAAGTGACCCAGTGTTTGTGTGCGAAAGTGCATCGGGGTAACGAGTGGAGTGGAATTTATTCAAGGGAGCTCCAGGGTGGTCCAGCTAGGTATGGTCTACCTTTTGTATTGCTTCGGTTGAGCCTGACCAATGTTCTCCCACTCTGTCGTTCTCAAACCCCCTACAGGTCAGGGCTGGCCTGTCACTTGTTCCCCTTCTAAACAGTTCCACAACCATAAGGAGGGAGCTTGTTTATTTGGGCAAAATGGTCAAGAAGTGGTGACCAACACTGAAACCCCTCCTGTTACCCAGAGCGATACCGCATGGCACCCAGGGTGCCCAAAGACAGGCCGCAACATCAACACCAACCTCCTCCAACTTAAATCTTTCATACCCCAAGGCAACATGGAAAACTGACCGAACGAATGTCTGAAGTTTCAAATTCAAAAAGTGCTTTATTGGCATGACAAATTGTACATGTTGCCATAGCAACAAAATTCTGAAACCAACAAACAAATAGCAAAATAAAAGCCTAAAATCTGTAGATATGAGTGAGGTGTGTGAGAGTTCATGAGTGCATCACTGGTTGGTCGACTCCTCCCACTTGTGGCAGGCGTGGATGTACCGAGCTGCCGAGAAAATAGTCGCAACATCTGAAATTATTGAGCATCGCTTTTAATTCGTAGAAATTACTGGGATTTATACTCTGATTTATGTTAAGTGTTCTGCTCAGGAGCCAGTTCAGATCTATGGTCTGCTGTGTGTGTGAGTGAGGAGTGTATGCAAAAGAAAAAAATCGACCCCTACATTCATTAAAATTCTTCCCTAATGTAGTCGGTCAGTCTGAACCTGGAATTTAATTTTTTTTTTTTTTAATCTCTATATGAACTTTTGCTGCCCCCAAAAGTGAGGTTTCTCTACTGAATGATTTTAGCCAGTCTGTCCTAATCAAAGGAAGAAAAGCCCTGGGACAAAAACATTCTACTCCACACCAAACTCCCTCATCCATGTCTTTATGGACCTTGCTTTGGTCACTGGTGTGCAGTCATGTTGGAACAGGAAGGGGTCATCCCCAAACTGTTCCCACAAAGAGCATGAAATTGTCCAAAATGTCTTGGTATGAAGCTGAAGCATTAAGAGTTCCTTTCACTGGAACTAAGGGGCCAAGTCTGAACCCTGAAAAACAACACCTGAACTCAATGATTTGGAGGGGTGTCCCAATACTTTTGGCAATGCTGTGTAATCTGAGAGAAAACTGCTTTTGTTTTTGTCTGATACAGTGTGTTCCAGGAAACCTGGGAGGAAAATATGTTCAGGTTTTCCCAATACACTCACTCATAATGTAATGGAGAATTTTCCATGAAATATCCTTCCTTGCTTTAGATAATACAAATACAAACACTGACCAGGCATATCAGAACCAGCATTAACAACTTCAGCAGTTTGAGCAACAGTAGCTCGTCTGTTGGATCGGATCACACGGACCAGCCTTCTCTCCCTACGTGCATCAATGAGCCTTGACCTCCCATGACCCTGTCGCCGGTTCACCACTGTTCCTTCCTTGGACCACTTTTGATAGATACTGACCACTGCAGACCGGGAACACCCCACAAGAGCTGCAGTTTTGGAGATGCCCTTCATCAAACTCGCTCAAATCCTTACGCTTGTCCATTTTTCCTGCTTCTAACATCAACTTTGAGGACAAAATGTTGATTTGCTGCCTAATATATCCCACCCACTAACAGGTGCCATGATGAGGAGATACTCAGTCTTATTCATGGCACCTGTCACTGGTCATAATGTTATGCCTGACCGGTGTATTTACACTTTAACCATGCGTAAGACTCACTTATGACCTTTAGGTCAATGTGTGAAAAATCAAATGTTCACAATAGGATGACGTTCTTTGTTGTTTTTTGTTTTTAATTTTAATCATTCATTCAATCTCAACACACTTCACAATCAATATTTTTGATTTAAATTATTTTATATGTACAGTAGATATATATATATATATATATATGACATAGATTAGAACAGTTTGTTTGAAAACCCTAGCAGAGCTGCGT
Organism: Hemibagrus wyckioides; assembly: GCF_019097595.1. NCBI lineage: Eukaryota > Metazoa > Chordata > Actinopteri > Siluriformes > Bagridae > Hemibagrus > Hemibagrus wyckioides. Next base: position 2,952,781 of record NC_080714.1, read on the forward strand.
CTCCAGGTCAAAGATACACACAAGCTGACGAACATACACACCTTTCTATCTCTCACACACACACACACACACACACACTCAAGCTCTGTTCCCGAGGAGAGCCTTGAAGTCGGGTGAACAGACGAGTTTGTGTTTAACGTGGCCGAGTACGGTCATGTCTCCTCTCCTGCCCTCTGTACTCACAGACACCAACTCCTACACACACACACACACACACACACACAGGAAAGCAAATTAAATGCATGTTTAAGCAAACAACTGTGTAGTGTGTCTATAAGGTGTAGTGTGTGTGTGTGTATGAAGGAAAGACCTGGAGGAAGGAGCAGGACGTTCCCAGAGCCACGTCCAGCGTGATGTTCCCCAACACGAGCTGCACTCGTCCTGACTTCCTGACCAACAAGCGGCCCACCAAACCCTCCTGCAGCTCCTTCAGATGGCAACTGTTCTCCTCCTCAGCCTCCTCCTCCTACCACCACACACACACACACACACACACACACACACACACACACACACACACATTATATAATTTAAATCCCACAGTAAGAACAGAAAATAAATATAACTTCTATAATAACCATAAATGGATAAAAAAGCGTCCACGCACCTGTCCCTCGGTCTTCTGCAGCATGTTCTGTCCATCCTCAGACTGCACCGTGGTCTTAGTGGGACGGGCGTCACTGCTCGGAGGTTGTCCCGGCAGCGAATCGGGGAGCTGCATGAACAGAAGCTCCTCCTCTTTGCAGTGACTCCATGCCTGCAGCAGGTCAGGCAAGAAGTCGGGTTCGGGAAGGGGCGGTGGCTTAAATGTGGGCTCCGCCTTCATCACAGGGACATCGGGAGGCTCCTGTTTGACTGAACGGAACAGAAAGGGGAAAGAAAGGCAGATTGGTTTTAATGGGTTTTCTGGTTTTAATTACAGTTACAGTTTTTACTTACTATTAAACTTCCTAAAGTATTTTATAACCAGTGAGACACAACACTTCATCCTCACATTTTTTTACCATTCTGGATATAAAGGCAGAATATTTTTGGTCATGATTTCTTTTTATGTCTGTCTGTCTGCCTTTCTCTATTGGTCTGTCTGTCTGTCTGCCTGCCTGTCTCCCTTTGTCTGTCTGTCTGTCTGTCTGCCTGCCTTTCTCTATTGGTCTGTCCCTTTTCTCTGTCTGTGTCTCCCTTTCTCTGTCTGTCTCCCTTCCTTCCTTCCTTTCTCTGTCTGTCTGTCTGTCTACCTTTCTGTCTCCCTCCCTCCCTCCCTTTCTGTGTCTGTCTGTCTCCCTTCCTTCCTTCCTTCCTCTGTCTGTCTCCCTTCCTTTCTCTGTCTGTCTGCCTGCCTGTCTATCTGTCTGTCTCCCTTTGTCTGTCTGTCTGTCTGCCTGCCTGCCTGCCTGCCTTTCTCTATTGGTCTGTCCCTTTCCTCTGTCTGTGTCTCCCTTTTCTCTGTCTGTGTCTCCCTTTTCTCTGTCTGTGTCTCCCTTCCTTCCTTCCTTTCTCTGTCTGTCTGTCTGTCTGTCTGTCTACCTTTCTGTCTCCCTCCCTCCCTTTCTGTGTCTGTCTCCCTTCCTTCCTTCCTTCCTCTGTCTGTCTCCCTCCCTTCCTTTCTTTCTCTGTCTGTCTGTCTGTCTACCTTTGTCTCCCTGTCTCCCTCCCTTTCTGTGTCTGTCTCCCTTCCTTCCTTCCTTCCTTCCTTTCTCTGTCTGTCTGTCTGTCTGTCTGTCTACCTTTCTGTCTCCCTCCCTCCCTTTCTGTGTCTGTCTCCCTTCCTTCCTTCCTTCCTTCCTCTGTCTGTCTCCCTCCCTTCCTTTCTTTCTCTGTCTGTCTCTGTCTACCTTTGTCTCCCTGTCTCCCTCCCTTCCTTCCTTCCTTCCTTCCTTCCTTCCTTCCTCTGTCTGTCTCCCTTCCTTTCTCTGTCTGTCTGTCTGCCTGTCTCCCTTTCTCTGCCTGCCTGTCTCCCTTCCTTCCTTTCTCTGTCTGTCTGTTCCTACTTTCTCCCTCTGTCTGGGTCTCACACTCTGTCTCTATCTCTATCTGCATCACTCTCTCTCTCGCCCTCTCTCACCTCTAACAGCCGTGTCTGAGCTCTCCGTGTTCATCTTTTCATCCTCTGCATAATTCTCCGTTTTGACTCCTCCGAAGTCAGCATCTTCCTTGAACTCTTCTTTAAACACCCAGCCGGACACGGCCAGAGGAAGCTGCACTGGACAGCAGCGCGCTTCGTTCCTCAGCTGCGGGTCATCCACAAACTGCAGAACACGCAAAGCATCATGAATATCAGCAAACCGAATGTACTCGTGATTAGAAAACCTTCCTATCTGGTGATAGGATCCAGGGGCCTGTATTGTGTTTTTCTATATAGCACACACTCACGTTGTCTCTCTCCAGCTTGCGCAGGATCTCTTTGGTCTCCTCTTCAGTCTCTCTATTCTCCTTCTTGATGTTGATGATGGGGCAGGGGGCGCTGTTGGGCGTTTCTCGTGTGTCCTCATACACACCTGACAAACGTGAACATACATGAGGAAAAACATCACGGGTCTATAACCGAGGGTGCCAAAACATTCATTCTTTTGTTAAATGGCTGGAAAATGCACTAGGTAAGGCGCTTAAAAATAGCCACATGATGCTAAATATGAGCGAATACAAAGCTGTATTGTATGTCAGAACCGTCATCAGGACGATTCTATGATTATGGTGTTTTTGACCAATCCATGAGCGGCGCTGCTGTTAGCCCCGCCCACATCCCCTGAGAGTCTAAACCCATGAACTTAAAGCACCCCCTCACCTTTCCTCTTGACCAACGCCTCCGCAGGTCCCTGCTCAAAGATGGAGTGAGACTGGATGATCTCTGGCCGGCCCCGCCCCCTGCCCCGCCCATCTCGCTGTCGCCCACGATCCGCATCCTTCCTCTCTCTCCTGGGTCCTTCATTTACTTTCAGTCTGAAGGGAGTAAAAAACAGCAGCAAATCTGCTTAAGAAACACTCCTGTTATAAATGCTTAGTAGGTTCCTCAGTTCGGTCATAGAATATTACTTCGTCCATAGCAACCAACATCGTCCCTTTTTTTTAATCCACATAGGGATCCACACTATATGAAAAGGAAAAAATCCTCAATAATGTGAAGTGCAATGAAACAATCGACTCGTACGTCACAACCCCAGGCCTCGGACATCACTTACTCTTCTTTACTCTTTCTGCCAATGATGTTGGGAGTGAAGGTTTTCTGTGAGGTAAAAGACGAGAGAGTGAGAGAGAGATGGATGAATAGACAGACAGACAGACAGATAGAGACAGAGAGAGTGAGTAAGAGAGAGAGAGAGAGATTAGGAATTACACTCCATGTGAATATTTATAATGATATAATTGACATAAATCTGTTATAATGAGACATGAACACTACAGATACAGTACAGTGAGATAAGGTCTAAAAACACTGCTGTATCCCTTAATAAAGTTTTATGAGAATAGATTTGAATCATTCTTTGGACTAGACCTAGATCTCACCTTCTTCACGCCTCCCAGTGTCAGGTCTCTGGACCGCATGGTGGGCAGGCGCCCGGTTGCCCTCAGGTTCAACATCGAGCCCAGACTTCCAGGACCGGGCTTTGGGTTGGAAGAGGAGTCACCGGAGCCTGGGGTCTCCATCTTCACTCTGAAAACAATCACGAAACTCACATCACTGACTGCCAGCGTTACGTGCCAACATGCCAGCTCTAGGGTTACTAGATTTTCTCCAAACCTAGGGAAAAAGACAGAAACCAAGGAATCTTTTTATACACGGTTTCATACACAATGTTACCAAAAGTATTGGGACACCCCTCCAAATCATCACGTTCAGGGGTTGGGCTCGGACCCTTAGTTCCAGTGAAAGGAACTCTTAATGCTTCAGCTTCATACCAAGACATTTTGGACAATTTCATGCTCCCAACTTTGTGGGAACAGTTTGGGGATGACCCCTTCCTGTTCCAACATGACTGCACACCAGTGACCAAAGCAAGGTCCATAAAGACATGGCCTAGAGGAGGAACTTGACTGGCCTGAACAGAGTCCTGACCTCAATCCCACAGAACAGCTTTGGGATGAATTAGAGCGGAGACTGTGAGCCAGGCCAAGGTTTTGGGACATCTGCCTTTACATGCAGCTTTTTGCAGCTATAACAGCTTCAACTCTTCTGGGAAGGCTTTCCACAAGGTTTAAGAGTGTGTTAATGGGAATTTTTTGACCATTCCTCTAGAAGTGCATTATGAGGTCAGACACTGATGCTGGATGACAAGGTCTGTCTCACAGTCTCCGCTCTAATTCATCCCAAAGGTGTTCTATGGAGTTGAGGTCAGGACTCTGTGAAGTTCCTCCACAGCAAACTCACTCATCCATGTCTTTATGGACCTTGCTTTGGTCACTGGTGTGCAGTCATGTTGGAACAGGAAGGGGTCATCCCCAAACTGTTCCCACAAAGAGCATGAAATTGTCCAAAATGTCTTGGTATGAAGCTGAAGCATTAAAAGTTCCTTTCACTGGAACTAAGGGGCCGAGCCCAACCCCTGAACTCAATGATTTGGAGGGGTGTCCCAATACTTTCGGCAATGTAGTGTATGTGGGACTTAATAACTTTATGATTATAGCTTATAGCATTTGATTGTGTTATAGCTGCTAGCTAGCTAATGAGATTGACATTTTATTACTGTTTACAGTTTAAGACAGTAAACAGACAGTTTGTGCTCAATCCTTAATATTTTATACTTCATGTAATGTTTGACAGTTTTTTTTAAATTTGTGATTAGCGTCGTTTGTAAATTTGTTCTGTTTACTAAATTCAAGGTAAATGCTCGCCAAGTTCAGCCTGAGGCAATTTCTGTCACCTTAGCATTAGCTCTCATTAGTGATTTGTATCAAATGTGTAGCTGCAAAGATGTTGTTAGTATATTTTAACACATTCCTGAATGTTGTGGATTAATATAATTAACAGATTTGTGTTTTTGTTAAAATTGTATGCTTATGATCATTTTATTGAGATCTCTCTGAACGGTTATTGGTGTTGTTATTAACGTCAACTGGAGTGCACGAGCCTACATCGTGCTGCTTCCTGGATACCAATTTCCATTCATTCTGCTCACAAATAAAGTATCGACAACACATATAAACACATATAAGTCTAAGTCACAACACTGCGTTGTACTACAGAAATTGTAGCAGCTATGTAACAACAAATAAGTGTGTAAATCGGCGAGTTTAGTTTGGGATAGACGCTTACATCGACGTAGACCGAGTCATTTTTGACCTTTCCAATATGGCGGACGCGTTGACGCATTAGCTTAGCCAGCACCCGGGGCTATTTTGTGTATTTAACGCCTTTATTCTATCCAAACGCTCATTTAACCTAGACAAACAGGTCCACGCGGAAATGTTTCACGACTACTGGACACACGGTGTGTTACGTAGACTGTAAAGGACTTATTTCGTGCACTACAAAGTACTGAAAGTAAGGGAGACGTACTAAGGGATTCAGCCACAATCACAGTGGCGTGACACTATAAGTTTCTTTTCTTCGCAACACATACATGACTTATTTTATATATTTTTATACGTCGTTGCAGTGTGTTATCACAACCTGTGAGATCTCTCTACACTCTATGTAAGTTTTCATGTCAGTAGAAACACATGGCAGCGACACATGGCTGAACAACCGGCTGCTAAATAAATAGCTCGTTTTTTATATATATATATATATAAACGCTATAGAAAATACATTAGAAAAACATATTTACCCGCTTTCTTCTCCTGCTATCTGAAACCCAGCGTCTTCAAACGCATCCGAGACTTTATTTCTAATACAGTTATTACGATCAACACTCCCTGACGAAATGTAACCAACGCGTAGTGGGAGGAGTTTTACAACCTTTGACCTCTGTGACGTCGCTGGACAACTCAGCGATTTTAATAAGAAATTATATTTAATTAGTTCTTTTTTAAAAACTAGGCTGTAATAAAAAAAAAAACAATGCTCGTGTTTGACGAAACATTATTTCACTAAAAAATATTGCCATATTATTTTTGTTAAACAGCCTATCAGATGGCTCAGTACAGTATAGTATGTTATAGCATAGTACAGTACAGTATAAGCATTATAGAGTTTCATATCGCACAGTACAGTGTAATACAGTACTATATCAGTGGTATACAGAGCAGTCCTGTATGATACTGCAGTATACTGCTAAATGTCATTTAGTGCAGAGTAATAAAAATACAATTTAGTTCAGTGCAGTTTGGTGAAGTACAGTAACATACAGCATGTTGGAGTCTGGCACAGTGTAGTATAACAGTACAGTAGAGTTCAGGACAGGACAGGACAGTATAATACAGTACTGTACAATATAGAACAGTGTATACAGTTAAATAGAGGACAATATAGTGTAGTATAGTAACGTAAAGTACAGTGTAGTAAATTAAAATACAGTAAATTACAGAGTAGCAGAGTAAAGTACAGTGTAATAAAGTACAGTAAAGAACAGATTTGTGTAGTAAAGCACAATGTGGTACAGTACAGATTATTATAGGACAGTATACTACAGTATTGCAGAATATAGAACAGTGTATACAGTTAAGTAAAGTACAATATAGTGTAGTATAGTAAAATACAGTAAATTAAAGAGTACTATAGTATAGTAAAGTGTAGTATAGTACAGTGTAGTATAGTAATCTAGCCATGGGGTCACAGTCCAGTAACTTCTGTGCTGGTTCCAAGCCCGCATAAATAGAGAGGGTTGCATCAGGAAGGGCATCCGGCGTAAAACATTGCCAGATTTAACCATGCGAATCGTCAGTACTCTAAATTCCATACCGGATCGGTCGAGGCCCGGGTTAACAACGACCGCCATCGGCGCCGTTGACCTACAGGGCCACTGTAGGTGGAAATTGGGCTACTGTTGGTCGAAGAAGTAGAGGAGGAAGGAGAGTGTGTAGACAGAGAGAGAAGGGGATAGGTAAGAGTGTAGGACTGAGAATAGGAACTCTGAATGTTGGTACTATGACAGGGAGAGGTAGAGAGCTGGCTGATATGATGGAGAGAAGGAAGGTGGATATACTGTGTGTACAGGAGACCAGGTGGAAGGGGAGCAAGGCTCGTAGTATAGGAGCAGGATTCAAGCTGTTTTATTATGGTGTGGATAGTAAGAAGTAAGGAGTAAGGAGTTTGTGAGGAATGTTCTGGAGGTGATGAGAGTGTCAGACAGGGTGATGAGTCTGAAGTTGGAGATTGAAGGGGTGATGTTGAATGTTGTTAGTGGTTATGCCCCACAGGTAGGTTGTGAGTTAGAGGAGAAAGAGAGATTCTGGAGTGAATTAGATGAGGTGATAGAGAGTATTCCAACAGGTGAGAGAGTGGTGATAGGAGCAGATTTTAATGGACATGTTGGTGAGGGGAACACAGGTGATGAGGAGGTGATGGGCAAGTTTGGAGTTAAAGAAAGGAACCTTGAAGGACAGATGGTAGTGGACTTTGCTAAGAGGATGAACATGGCTGTGGTTAACACTTATTTTCAGAAGAGGGAGGAGCATAGAGTGACTTACAAGAGTGGAGGTAGGAGCACACAGGTAGACTACATCCTATGTAGAAGAGGCAATCTGAAAGAGATTAGTGACTGTAAAGTGGTAGTGGGAGAGAGTGTAGCCAGACAGCATAGGATGGTGGTGTGTAGGATGAATCTGATGGTCTGTAAGCAGAGGTCAAAGATAGAGATGGAGAAGAAAACCAAGTGGTGGAAGCTGAAAAAGGAGGAATGTTGTGAGGAATTTAGACAGAAGTTGAGGCAGGCTCTGGGTGGTCAGGTAGTGCTGCCAGATGACTGGGAAACTACAGCAGAAGTGATCAGGGAGACAGGAAGAAAGGTGCTGGGTGTGTCATCTGGAAGGAGGAAAGAAGATAAGGAGACTTGGTGGTGGAATGAGGAAGTTCAGGATAGTATTCAAAGGAAGAGGTTAGCCAAGAAGAAATGGGACATGGACAGGACTGAAGAGAATAGACAGGAATACAAGGAGTTACAGCACAGAGTGAAGAGGGAGGTGTCTAAGGCCAAGAGAGAAGAGGAATGAAAGTCAGTGGTACTAAGACCGAGTACATGTGTGTGAATGACAAGGAGGGAAGTGGAACAGTAAGATTACAGGGTGAAGAGGTGAAGAAGGTACAGGAGTTTAAGTACTTGGGGTCAACAGTCCAGAGTAATGGAGAGTGTGGGAAAGAGGTAAAGAAGCCAGTGCAGGCAGGTTGGAATGGGTGTCGGGAGTTCTGTGTAATAGAAAAATTTCAGTGAGAATCAAGGGGAAGGTGTACAGGACAGTGGTGAGACTGGCCATGCTGTATGGTTTAGAGGCAGTGTCACTGAGGAAGAGACAGGAGTCAGAGCTGGAGGTAGCAGAGCTGAAGATGTTGAGGTTCTCTTTGGGAGGGACACGGTTGGACAGGATTAGGAACGAGTACATCAGAGGGACAGCTCATGTTGGACGTTTGGGGGACAAAGTTAGGGAGGACAGGTTAAGATGGTTTGGACATGTCCAGAGGAGGGAGAGTGAGTATATTGGTAGGAGAATGTTGGACATGGAGCTGCCAGGGAGGAGGCAAAGAGGAAGGACAAAGAGGAGGTATATGGATGGAATAAATGAGGATATGAAGCTAGTGGGTGCAAGTGTTGAGGATGCAGAAGATAGGGATAGGTGGAGAGAGATGATTCGCTGTGGAGACCCCTGAAGGGAAAAGCCGAAAGAAGAAGAAGAAGTACAGTGTAGTATAGTGTAATATAGTAAAGTGCAGTACAGTACAGACACTAGACAACCTGAATAATAATAAAGAGGCAATAAAACACTAAAAGCAGCTCATCCATTGAATTAATTTTTATTATCAGTGATATTATCCACAATTATTATTAAAAAATCAGACTTGTTCAAATGAACTGAAATCAGTCTGAATATCCTGGTGTTTATAAATCTGTACTGTTCATTAGAATCCCTGGACACGTGTCACACATTCTGTATAAATGGCTTTCATTAACAATTTAAAAAACAAAAACAAAACAAAAACAAACAAACTGAAGTTCCATGTATGACCAGCAGAGGGATTACTGAGGCTTTTATCTAGATTATAAACTCTGAAGGTCTCGATTCCGACCAGATATAAAGTCACACATTATTTAGAGTTTATTATAGTCAGTCACACACACACACACACACACACACACACACACACACACGCTAGTGATATGGTTAATAGAGATTAGTCTGGAAAACAGTCAACAAGAAAATGCCCTTCTCTGTCTAACGATCCTTTAAAGTGTGCTATAAATTAAACTTCTTTAAATTTCATTTATTTTCTACTGGAGAAGATTCGGACTTGGCTGGACCTGACTCGGCTGGACCTTCTGTTGATTTCTGCTGATAAATTAGATAGATATTGATTATATTATAGTTATCATTGAGTCTGTAGTGATGCGTATTAGCTCTCACAGGTGGCTAATCAAAAGTCTCATTGAAAAAATACCCCTCCACACCAGAGAATTTTCCAGTGATAGCTCTCTTCATTCATGACCTCGTGAAGCCGTATCAGGATGTGTTTATTAATAAAGACATCAAAATGTTCATGGACTAGTTTCACAGACTCCTGTGAGTAATAACTGTGGATTCATGCTAATGGTGAAAGAATAATGTATAAGATAATATTTCCAGACAAAAATGTTCTTCAGTAAGTGATCTATGAGGAGGTTTGAATGATGGAAAGCGTCCAGTGTGTGTGTGTGTGTGTGTATGTGTGTGTGTCTGTGTGTGTGTCTGTGTGTGTGTACTGATCAGTGGGGTGTAAAAGTTGATGCTTATTTCCCTTTAGTCCAGCGCTGCCTGTGGTACTGGACCATATGGGACCATCTGGTTCCTCTCTCTTCCACACCTCCAGCTCTGGATAAAAACCCTGTTCCCTAGGAGCTGAGGAGGCGGAGGATGATGATGATGATGATTAGGACACGATCCTAAAACTGCACAAGAGACTTTTCATCCTACAAGGATGCTTGTGTATATAATAATAAAACTTCCTAAAAAACACCCAGGCTTATCTTTAAGATGAAGACTCCGGTCATCCCCACGCCTTGTCGGGCGTTTATACCCCTCCCCCGATCATCGCACCCCTCCCCCAAACCCGCAAGTGTCCGTCTGTATGTCCGTCTGCCAAAAACCCCGCTGACCTGAAGAGCTGTTACTGTAAACGCACAGAGAAACATGAGGACGCTGTGAACTCCATACAGTCCAATCCCACATGGAGGAGTGGATTAGTTTTCTCTGATTGTAGTGCAGCTGCAGATCACAGGATTATTATTATTAGTAGTAGTAACATGGATGTCATGTAATTGTTGATAGTTTTCTATATTGTGATGGCTAGACCACTGGATCAGAGCATCTCCAAAACTGCAGCTCCTGTGGGGTGTTCCCGGTCTGCAGTGGTCAGTATCTATAAAAAGTGGTCCAAGGAAGGAACAGTGGTGAGCCGAAGACAGGGTCATGGGCGGTCGAGGTTCATTGATGCACGTGGGGAGAGAAGGCTGACCCGTGTGATCCGATCCAACAGACGAGTTACTGTTGCTCAATCTGCTGAAGAAGTTAATGCTGGTTCTGATAGAAAGGACTAGTCAGGGTGCCCGTGCTGACCCCTGTGCACCACTGAATGTGCCAACAATGGGCATCAGAACTGGACCAATGGAAGAAGGTGGCCTGGTCTGATGAATCAGGGTTTTTTTTTACACATCATGTGGATGGCCGGGTGCATGTGCGTCTCTTACCTGGGGAACACGTGGCACCAGGATGCACTATGGGAAGAAGGCGAGCCGGCGGAGGCAGTGTCCTGCTTTGGACAATGTTCTGCTGGGAAACCTTGGGTCCTGTCATCCATGTGGATGTTACTTTGACACGTACCACCTACACAAGCACTGTTACTGACCATCTACAGTATTACCTGATGGCTGTGGTCTCTTTCAGCAGGATAATGCGCCGTGCCACAAAGCAGAAATGGTTCAGGAATGGTTTGATGACCACAACAACCAATCTGAGGTGTTGACTCCGCCTCCAAATTCCCCAGATCTCAATCCAATCCAGCATCTGTGGGATGTTCTGGACAAACAAGTCTGATCCATGGAGGCTCCACCTAACAACTTACAGGACTTTAAGGATCTGCTGCTAACATCTTGGTCCCAGATCCCACAGCACACCTTCAGAGATCTAGTGGAGTCCATGCCTCAACGGGTCAGGGCTGTTTTGGCAGCAAAAGGGGGACCAACACAATATTAGGCAGGTGGTCATATTGTTATGGTTGATCGGTGTACAGCCTCTATACCGTAAGTGAGAACTCACGCGAGATCGATTCGTTCGTCTGTACGACTTTTTTATTTCGGCTGAAATGTTCTTCTGTGTGGAGAACCGCGTCATAAAGCAGACAGCAGGTTCTGTTCTAAC